>NW_027185274.1:1580000-1837500 GCF_022577435.1 Embiotoca jacksoni
TGACTGATTCATGGAGCAAAAATGGAGAAAAAGGGCAAAAGATTCAGCGAGTAGCTTGATCACACGCCTCCCTCATTACACAACTTTCACAAGTTATGTAAAACAGAAGTCAGATGAGGATAGTTTTTTTTTTCTCTTACAGAAGTGACTGACAAAATCCTCTATTCCACTTTTCTCTCTCTTACTTGCACAAATATTAACTCCAGTTTGTTTTAAGTGCTCCGGGGCCCGGTCGGTTCTTTGGATCCCATTTGAAGAATAAATCTCCTCATGCAGGTCCTGCTAAATGTGGCCAAGTTGTACAAACTGAAAAATCATCATATCTTGGAATGTATAAATCATTCTTTAAGCACTGATCCACGTGATGTCAGAAATGACCTCATGTATTGATTCCTACAGTAGGAAGACTTTAGATTTGTCTTCATTGAGTTCTTAAAGGGGCACTCTACTCATTTTGTACATTTCAAATAGAAGATACTGTCTAATTGCATTATGGAAAATGTAGCATCCAGTGGTTTCAGGCCTTGAAGGACTAAAAGAGTGCTGATCAACTTTGACTCTTCTCTTCTGACTGAGAAGACTAAAACAACAGAATATCCCTTTAATTGATGCATCTACAATAATCCAGATAACTAAGTAATGAGGATTCATTGTAGACCCGAACATAACACTTGTGTTCACAATAGAGGTTAACCTGCATGTTTTCATAAATGAAAAAAAAAAGCTCCATCACAGCTTCCCGTACTGTCCCAATGGACAGAGTTTCAAGCAGAAGAGTAATAATCCTCACATCATAAAAGTTATTAATAAAGAAAATATGCCTAACATCAACATTGTTTAAACTTTATGGACTAAGATGGGATGTAGCTGCATCATAATACTGTTAACATACTAAAAAATAAGTGTAATCAAGTGGAGTCGAGTTAAAGGTCCAAAGCAATTTTTGTAATCATGGTTGCCACAGAAACACTTTGAAATGAATCAGACACGTCGGAAAGGATTTTTGGACCCCAACCAAAAGACTAATGCTCTTTGTCGACAGGTATGCGTAACGTTTAATAAAGCTAATGGATTATGTTGGTGCTTGATGTGAAACTGTACAACTGCTCAGTGGGATCAGAAGTGATGAAGCAGCACAAAGAACTCAGTGGAAACTTCCTTCAGGCCCGTTATGTCTTAAAGTTGTGTACGGTGCGCTGAAAGCAGCAGGTTAGATGAGGTTTACATAAACAGCGTGACATCCGAGCTGTGTGAGCGCTCCCGAGGCGACGTGAAGGTCGAGGAGAGAGAGCCGCTATTGTTCACAGACTGAGGAAGAGGAAGAGGAAGATTTAAAGATGCAGCGATCAAAACGGGTGGTGAAAAATACAAAGCGAGCGTCGTGTACTTTGGGTCGTCGTCATGGCGTCCAGTCGGCCGCTGATGTCTCCGGGTCTCACCTGGACCTGGCTCTGTTGGAGCGACTAACATCCAGGAAAGAAGCCGCCAAAGTAAAGTCAACAACAAACATCCTGAAGTCCACATGCCTTGTACGAGTTTTATTAAAGAACACGGAAACACTTAACAGTTACTGAAAATCAAACAAAAAGGTATCTGACGTAAAAATAAATAAAAACAACGAAGGCGATGGCGGTCAACAGAAAATCCTGGAGACAAACTGGCCCTCTGTGTTGCCGCGTCTCGGCGCCGCCGAGCATCGAACACGGAAGAGAAGGTGAAAACAAACAAACAAACAAACAAACACAAATGAAATGTGCTACCGCAGCATTTTTTGAAAATGTGTCGGTCACACTTCATTTTGAAAACTGATAAAAACATAATTCAGTCCATAAATTACAAAAAAAAAAACATTTACAGTAAAACACGTTAATATTCCTTAAAATAAATGTACGTAAAATTGTTTGTTATCTAAACTCAGGTGTTGAATATCGAGACGAAGATCGTGGAGACCTGATCCGATGGTGTGAGATGAAGTCAGAGGATCTCCGTTCCACAGAGTGAAGCTTGGGAGCTTCAACGCGTTACGTTAGTTGAGTTACTACGTTGACGTTTGCTTTTCCTTGAACACCGACCTCCTGGCTAGAAGTTGAGTGTTTGTTCTGACCAACCTCTTCCCCACATGGACTTTGTTTCCACACCGTCACATGACTCCCGTCTCCGACGGTAACCAACTCGCCGCGCCGACCGTCGCTCTCAGCTGCAGTTTTCCTCGCCGTGGTAACCGTCTGCTAACTCGGCCACTCTGAAGGGCGGACCGATCGGCGAGCGCCGTCTGTTGGTTAACGGCTCCCTGTCCCGCCCCTCCTTCACCGTGATTGGACGGCTGGTGGCAGTGACCACATGTGCTAATATTTTTCCAGACTGTCGTTTGACCGGAAAAGAATCGCCGCACGTTCAGCGCAGAATAGACGCTCGGCACCTCGTGGAGCTGCTGCCGCTCATTAAAACAATCTACAATATATTCTGTACTCAGGAAAGAAACACTCCGGTGGACCGTAGGTAGGTGCAGCGGTGGCAGAGCGCGCTGATTGGTTGAAATGAACCGGAGGTCTACGCCCAGCAGGATGAACACCTGCAGATGATTCTCTATGGAGGACGAGCAGACGCGTATTCACGGAGTGAAATGTGGCACCAGGCTAATGAAGGGCAGCTCGTGGGTAAATCTCTCAGGAACAGCTCGGAGATAAGAGCGGGCCGATCGGTCTCATGATGACGCGACATATTGAAAACTCACCAGAGTCTGTTGGTCTGTACCATCCCGGAGAAACCGCTTTCAGTCGAGCAGCGTTGCAGAGAGAAGTGTCAGCAGAGGGAGTTGCACCTCCTCAGGTCTCCTCCTGCTAACCTGGCTGCAAGCGGCCTTGTTTGCTGCACAGGATTTGGAAAACATGACGACATGTACGGTAGGAACTGGCAGGGCACGTGCTCGGTGTGTTCCTGAGACCGGGTGGAGGTCCGGTGTGTGGCATCACCCACAGGAAAGGCAAACGGAGAGAAGCATTGGGAAACAATGAAGTAATGGAGAGAGCTGACACGAGGAGAGAAAGCGAATGAGGACGTATAGAGGAGGAAGAGGAGGAAGAGGAGGGGTGCTACAGCTCTGGTTTCTTTCCTCCCAGGCGCCAAAACATTTGGATAGTATAAAAAAAAAGAAAAAAAAAAAGGTGAAACCTGAATGTAAATGAATATCAGTTGTGCTGCTGTTGACGCTGATTTAACTCAGTCCCACATGATGAATTCCTTTCTGTCCGGTCTGAACACCTGCTGAGCTGGCTGCTCAGCCTTTCCCAGGAAAAACCTCCGCTCGGCAGGAAGTCCTGTGTTTCCAGCTGCAGCAGCAGCGTGTTTGGGTTAAAAAAAAAACAACTGAACACAGACATGGAGAAAGTCTTCCTCACCAGAAAATCCAAAGTAAAGAAGTCCAAAATACTTTAAATGACGGGTGTAACTATGTCCCAGCAACGACCGAAAATACACACACACACACACACACACACACACACACACACACACACACACACACAGCTGTAGTTTCTTTGCTTTCTGAAGAGATGTGTGAAACAATAGGTCACCAGAGCTCAGGGCATCCGGGGTGAGACGGGGACGTATGGGAGAGAGTGAGCAGAGAGAGTGAGCCGAGAGAGTGAGCACACGTGCACTCATGCTTGCAGTAATAAATAACATGAACACCCTGAGATGTGGACTCCAGTCACCTGACTTGGATTTGAACTTTTTGACTTAACAGTAGCTGGATATGCGTCCCACAGATTGAACATTTAACAGAAGGGTTCTGCAGAAACAACGACTTGAATCAAATGGACGACTAGTCACGATCCACAAGTACACAACAGGTCTACACAACTCACTTCTCGAACACCAAACTACACCAACTCTAGCGAACTGACATCCCTTAAGAAAGCTGCTCGCCTTCAAGCTTTAACCGTGAACTGGTTGATGTGCTGGATGCAGGCCGTCTCACGATGTGTTGAAAGTTGTTGGACTTGTCGTTGATTTGAACTCGTTGCTGGAGGGATCATTTGTGACACTAATCATCCGGAAACTGTGGCGATCGTGTGGATCTTCCGTCAGGTCGAAGATGCGCGTTTTACAATCTGTAGAGTCTATTCTGTGGCCTCCATATTTGTCTGGTGTCATGGCAACAACTTTGTGTTTCTATCAGAATCAGTTTTATTGCCCAAATTCCTCCAGAGTCTTCACTACATGTATTATATGCTGGATAGACAAGAGAACAGCGATTTGTAGTTCGTCTCGGTTTACTACCACAGACTGTATAAAAGTGTTCGTAGCTTCCAGCTCTGACAAATGAGGCCGATGCGAAAGTACTTCAGCTGCAGTACCACCAAGTGCCACTAGAGGTTGTCTCCAAAAGGTCTCCGGCTCCACAGACTCCCATTCAACTAGTCTCATCAAATTCTAAGTCAATAAAAATTTCTCCATAAATTATCATGGTGTTGCTAGCTTAAGTCTAATAATATATAATAATATATATAATCCCATCATTAATTATAAAATAAGATTCATAAACGTGTGTTTTTGTTTTGTGTTGGTTTGATTGACAGGTCTGTGGTGCGGTCAGGTTACATTTGGGTTGGACTTGTTGGTCTTGACTTTAGAGTCTGAACTTGGCCGATACTCTGACAGAGATGTCTGTAAAGCCTCTGAAGAAGCGTACAGCGAGTGTGTCCTGTATAATAAAACATGCTCATATGATAATATTCACTACATTTGCTATTCATAGTCATTTTAATGTGTAGTTGTATATTATTGGGTCCTATAAAATCCCAAAATAAAAGCCTTCCTCTTCTCAGGAGATTAAATCAATTTATCCCCACTTTGGATTTGTGCCCTGGCTGTGTCCTTGTGAGGACACACACACACACACACACACACACACACACACGCACACACGCGCACAGAGAGCATAAAGCTGTGAGGTGAGTCAGCCTCCTCTTTGATAGGCTGTAAAGATGAAGTACAGCCCAGTGGTCTGCATAAACACAGCAGGCGATGCTCGCTGATGTTATTGGGTTTATAGGAACCCACCGGGTGTCGGACTGATTCCCTGAAGTGCTCCACGTGACTCAGACAGAGATGAAGGTCCACAGCAGCGCCCGGTGGTGTCTCCCCGGGACACTGCAACTCTGCTTTGAAAGCGGGGATCAAACATATTCATGCATACTTGTGTGAAACTCGAACAAGATGTGTGTGTGTGTGTGTACGTGTGTGTGTGTGTGTGTACGTGGTGTGTGTGTGTGTACTGTACGTGTGTGTACGTGTGTGTGTGTGTGTGTGTACACGCTCCGCAGTGATTTAAAGGACTTGGTTGTGGTGTTGTTGAAGCGCTGCTGTGAGGAATTTCAGGGAGTTTTGTTAACTTTCCGGGTCCAGTTGAAATGGAGCGACGGAGCGGGACTGAAGTCGTGACCTCGCCGCCCGTCATCTCCTCTCCTTCTATTTTTCCTCATGTCTCACCTCGCACTAATTAATAAGGCCTCTCCTCCCCCAAGCTCTCTCTTCTCTTTCGCCATCTCTTCTTCGTGGTCTCCAGAGGGATAAAGACTGCTGCGCTGCATAACACAACAACAACACCTGATGTACTTCTCTCTGTGTGTGTGTGTGTGTGTTTTGTCCCCGTCCCCGTCCCCTGTCCCCCGCTGCCTCTCCTCCACCTTCCAGCACAAGTTGTATTCGTTTCAGTCCTGTCCAGCTGCGTACGTCTCAAACATGGATGTCGGTAACATTCGCAGTCTCATGTGTAAAACTCAGGCCTCTTTTTTAGAGCACGGTTTCCTCTGCAAACGCGTCGATGAGCTCAACCATGTAAGTGTTGCTATTTAACTTCCCGTCCGATGCTAAATTTGCCCGTTGTGTTCGTAAATGCGTGACAGCTTGGGCGGGGAAGGTGATAACTTCTCACCCACCCAACGTCCGGGCTCGGTCAGATGGTAACTTAAAGGCTGCTCGAAAGAAAACTTTGGATGATGTACAAACAGAAAAAAAAAAAAGTCCACTTTGTTTTGCTGCATGCGGCTGAATGGATGTGAAGTCTGAGACGGACCGCTCCACTTCAAACGCAGCTTCTTGGCGTTGTTCTGAATGTCTTCTATTGTGGGCTGAAAGCTGTCAGAGGGACTCTGGGATTTGTCTCCAAGTCCTGGAAGATGAGAGCTCCTGGGATCCTTTTAAGACTTATTTAATGTTTAACGTGTTGTTTCCTGATTTTAGTTTTTCTTTGTTTTATGTTGCTTTGACCAATCGAGATTTAACTAGTTTTGGACATTTTGAAGACTAAGAAATGAATACACTGGTTAAAAAAAAAAAATGGTTGATGAATAATACGTATAATATTTACTTGCAGCACTGCTTGGATTCATTTTCTTTTGTCTCCGCCTTCTGCCAATCAGCATAATTACGCAAACCCCATTGACGTCATAGGATTTGTTGCAACCTAATTCATCACAACTGTTAAATAGAATAAAAGGTTTCACGATGCCACAAAATTACTCATTTGACGATGAGAATTTGATCCATTCGGTCCGATAACATTTGGAAAGTCTAGAAGAGCATTGGGTCAAACTGGAGCTTAGCTGGTGTCCTCTGTCCGATAGAAAATGCCTACAATGTACTGATCCAGCCAGCACGGGAACGTCTCACCAGATTTAAAAACTCAATGTACCCAAAAATATGGAGATTTATTTGTTTTTTTTCAGTATTGTGTGAACATTTATCAAGGACTTGTGTGTAACAGATGTTATTATATTAATACAAATTTGCACAGATTTTGCAAATTTGGCAGAAAAGACCCCAAAAAAACTAAATTATAGAAGACTTGAAGTCAGACAAAGAAATATTGTCGTTGACTGTTTAAAAGTTCGCTGAAACATTAACAGCTGACATTTCAAGCAGGAGCACGAGTGAAACATAAGGGATGTAAATGAAACGGCAGTGAAACAGTGGGAGTTAAGTATTTATTTAAAATCATAAGCTCCAGGTCATAACAGACCAAAACAAGCTGTAACAGCTAATCGACGTGCGCCATGTTGAGAAAGAGGTCGAGAAATGATTTTGTGATTTCCTAATGTGGCTTCGAGGTCTTCTAATAGAGTATAACAGTATAATCCTGTAATCAAACCAACTGCAACACAACTTCTTCATGAACAACATGCTGATTATAATCTGTGATATAAGACTGTGTTGGGTGTCAGTTCACTACGTTCACTGCTTTTTACTGCTTATTTGTCTCCATGCTGATGCAGCTCTGGTTTCTGATTATGATCACTGGTGCCCCGATGAAGATAAATCTCGTGTGTGTGTGTGTGTGTGTGTGTGTGTGTGTGTGTGTGTGTGTGTGTACACCTTCTGTTTCTGTGTGCGTGGGACAGGCAGCGTGTGATTTATGAAGTGTTCCCTCACTAACCACACCTCCCCCTCTCCACCTCCTCCAGGTGGTGGCCAGCGACGGGGTGCGGGCTATGATGGAGTCGGCCCTGACAGCCAGAGACCGGGTCGGCGTGCAGGACTTTGTCCTGCTGGAGAACTACACCAGCGAGGCCGCCTTCATCGAGAACCTGCGCAAGCGCTTCAAAGAGAACCTGATCTATGTGAGTGGATGTCGTGAGGAGGGTCTCGGCGTGGAGACGTACCGGAGCACAACTAATACTGACAGGAACCGCACAGGATGTTGTCCACGAAATAACATTTCATCATGAACACATGACAAAAACTTCTTCAAAGGATTATTTCAAATTTCATGTATAATTGGATATTATAGATATTCTTTGGTGTACAAATTGTACACCAAAAGAGATTTTTTTTCTGTGTGAAACCGATTTGGCCTGCAGTTTTTTTTTCTGTGCACATTTGCTTTATTTGCATTCAGACTGGACAAATGTGAACTGGATTCCGGCTTGTAAGCAAAAGCCTGAAAGAACTGTTGTTTCACCTGATTAAAGATTTGGAGAGTTCAAAGCACCGAGGTCTGAAAGTAACGGTCACTGTTATTAGCAGTTCAAAATACCTAACAGTGGCTCATAAGTATGTGGTTACATCCCTTTAGCCGTAACCACAGCGGTGGTTTCCTCTATAAATTAGATTAAGACTACACCGTTTTTACTCCGATGAGCTGAATTATGTTTCACTCGGAGGACAACGATGTGCGGACGGAGCAGAGAGCTCTCTGGTTCTCAATGAGTTTCAATGTTGCTGCCAAACAAAGCAAACAAAGTAGAGCAGTAAGGTTTGAGTTAGCGACGTGCAGCCGTCTCCGATGCACCCCGTCCTGACGTCGGTGTTTAATGTGCAGCACTACGAGTTATCGCTCCCACGTTATGTGACCGTATGTTCCCTCTTCATCAGACGTACATCGGGTCAGTGCTGGTGTCGGTTAACCCGTACAAGGACCTGGAGATCTACACCAAGAACCACATGGAGCGATACCGCGGGGTCAACTTCTACGAGGTCTCCCCACACATGTAAGTGCCTCGGCAGAACCAGCAGGGTTGGGCTCAGATACACGTCGACATTTACAGGAGTTGAAGTCCCTTAAATTTCCTCAAGTGATGTCATTTGAGTCATCGTCCGTTGGGTCTGAAGCGTTGACTGTAAATAAAAGTGGACGAAGCCTCCGGGTCTGAAAAATGAGGCCGATGCAGAAGTGCCTTCCGGCTGTAATACCACCGAGTGCCACTAGAGGTCGGCTCCAAAAAAGCCTCCATAGACTCCCATTCAACTTCTCATAAACTTCTATGTCAATAAAATTTCTCCACGAGTTATCTCGGTTTTGCGAGATGGCTCCGGCCAAAATCAGAACTCGGGGATTCACAACGGCCGTTCACAAACCAACATCACTGCTAGTTGCTGTTTGGTCTGAAGACTATAAGTTTAACGCTTGAAGCTTGATGCTCCATTGCACCATGCAATCTCCGACTGGACGTTGCATTGTGGGTAAATTAGGCACCAGATTTTGATACGCAAGAGGAATGTCTAGAGAGAAAAAAAGACATTGTTCTTATGAGCCGGACAGTTACAGGAACGCAGACCTAAATCAGAGTTGTCCTCTTTTAACTGCCCCCTACTGTAGAGTTACTTCATGAAAAGGTAATAAAAGCACGTAATCCACCTACAATCATTTCAAATAAGTCTTTCTTCCTCTTTCTTCTTTAAGTCAGCATGAGTTCTGCTGGGACGGTCTGAGGGAAAAAGTGAAAACCTCTACTCACCAGATTTGGCTCCTGCGACTTCTTTATGTTCCCCAAGAGGAGCCGTCTCTAAACCTGCTGACTGCCCCTCGTATGTGTTTGAGTGACAGCTGGGAGGAATGACTCAATGCTATTACAGGCGGAAACACGTTTTGCTAAACTGACTGCACCATTTACGGTGGACGGTGTGTTTACTGACTGCCTCGTCACACTGCATACGTTCAGAGCTTCGTGGGAAGGGTCTACCATAAGTGCCTCTCCGATCGTCCTTTTTCTCTAACGGTTAAACTGTCGGCGAGACATCGTGGCATCAGGCCGAGTGTCTGTTTGAAAGGTTGCCACAGGACCAGTCAGGGAATTCCCTGTTAAACCCTCCCAGACCCCAAAAGGACGGCAGCCAAACAATCGAGTGATTATGGAGCCTCGGGGTGGCGTCATCGAAAACATTTCAGTCTTTCACTGGCCTTCTCTATATCTGCTCCAACCGACCCCCCCCCCCCCCCCCCCCCACACACACACACACACACCCCACCTCTTTACTTCAACACTTGAGCGCACAGCCAAATGTTTTCTCTCCGTCCGACTGGAAAGAATGATGTGCTTTGGCAAAGAGAGAAGGTGGATGACTGTAGAGGGAAAACGGGAGGCAGAGGTGGAAAGAAAAGTAAGCAAATGATGGTACCAGGCGAGAGATTTCCTCCCGTGAGAGGGAATTCCTCTGACCTGAACCTGACCCCCTCAGTCCTCCACACACACACACACACACACACACACACACACACACACACACACACACACACACACACACAGTGTGATGCAGCTGTGGACGAGCGGCTGGTTTTTATCTTCCAGCAATTAGTCTGGTGTCAGAAATGTGTCCAATCCGGCTGAAACAACACAGCTCTGGTGATAGCAGCGCCGGGTTGATGAACGATACTGTAACTGAAACAAGCTGCTGGTCCTTTATGATTCATACTGGTCGTCCAGTATCTTTCCTGATTCACACACTTTTGAGATGCTCTCGCATGTTAAAGTCCCGACACACGTTTTCCAAGACATTTCAGTGCTTCAAGGCCAGTCCAGACCAAAGATCTGCAACGAGATGATTTAAAACTTCTCTCATTTCGCCTTCAGCTGTTTATGCCCAAGCAACCAGACGAGACAGTGAACCATCTCCATAGCAACGACTCTGTACTTCTGTGTTACCTGCCGGTTGTTTCGGCTTTTTTTGTGGCTGGATATAGTTTGTAACGTCTTGAAACATGAATGTGATGGTGACAGTTAGTCGCTTGCAACCGTCGCATTTTTAGTTGTGATGAAATAGCGAAAGCATAAAAAAATTAGAGGGTTTACAGTTTGGAGCTCCAACCAATAAACCAAGTGGTTTATGTAACTTCAGGCCGTGAACTGTTTTCCTGTTGTAGTCCGTTTTTGTATTGAATGTCTTGATTATTTCTTACTACAAACCATTTCAAGCATTTTTTTTGTGTCATAAAATTCTTGCCGAGTTGAAAACCACAGGACACCAAGAAAATGGGTTTTCATGCAGACTTCTGGTTCTGTTCTTCATCTAGCTGAACTCTTCTCTGTGTAACACAACAAAAACTACATCCTGTCAATGATCACACAGGTGGATCAACACTTTCAATGAGAACTGAACATCTGAACCTTCATTTAAAGGAGCATGACTGTTAAACTGTGGTCGTTTTAGCTCCAGTGTGTGTACAGTATGATCAATATGATTTCAAACAAATGCCATCATATATCTGCATTATGTCCCTCAGTGACTAAATACATGGGGCTTTTTTCTTGGTTTCTTTAACAGGGACAGGACAGGTCAGTAATTGTTGCTGTAAACATGCTAAAATTAGCAAAAAAGGCCACTTTTCATGGGCAGCCTGGACAGATATTAATAATCTTTACCCCACCAGCTACGCCGTGGCAGACAACTCGTACCGCTCCATGAGGACGGAGAGGAAGGACCAGTGCATCCTGATCTCGGGGGAGAGCGGCGCCGGGAAGACAGAGGCGTCCAAGAAGATCCTGCAGTACTACGCCGTCACCTGTCCCGCCAGCGAGCAGGTGCAGACCGTCAAAGACCGCCTGCTGCAGTCCAACCCGGTGCTGGAGGTGAGACGCCGCCGCATCTCAGTCATCTGGCAGAAAAGCCAACGTCAGGACCACAGAGACAGAAAGCTGCTCAGCAGACTTATTAGATTGATGAGTGAAAGAATGTGTAATAACGTCAATGTTAGTGTTAATGAACGTGGCTTTAAAGATACTGTGTTGGTACTGGTCTGCCGGTACCTCTCGGCTGCTTCAGGAGACCCCTGACCCCCTGACCCCCTGACCCCTGACACTTTTTAAACACAGTTTACCTGAAAACATGGATTTTCATAGATGTATATTTTGGGGAATGAAGGCAGCACAAAGGCGCTGTAGTTTAAGGAGACACTTGTTTAGGTGTCTCAGCCAGATGCTTTCCAGATGTGTTTCAGTGTGTCTGTGTGTGTCCACTCTGTAATCTGTGCTACTGAGGCTCTCTGATCTCTCCTCATCCGTCATCCTGTTTTTATCACTCGTTTTGTTTCTTTATGCCGCCGTTATCTCTCCCTCCTAATCCACCAATTGTCACTCCTCCTCTCCTCCCCTGTCCTCCCCTCTCCTCCTCTCCTCCCTCCAGGCCTTTGGCAACGCCAAGACGTTGCGCAACGACAACTCGAGCCGCTTTGGCAAGTACATGGACATTCAGTTTGACTTCAAGGTGAGCGGAGCAGTCTGATTTACTCTGGCAGCTACTTTCAGCAAACAGTCCAACAATTCAACAAGAACCTGAAATATTGTTAGATTTACTTATTTGAAATCGACCTCCTGTGGTAGCATCCGGCTTTTGTGCTTGAAATCTGAGTGTGATTTCTCTTTATTTAATTGCATGACGTCTCCCACCTATATCCCTGTTTGTGGGTTTACATTATGTTTCATGGACTATAAAATCCTGGTGGAACCTGCATGTTATATCAACCCCACATCACACCTCAGTACCCCAGCCTCACCTTCTCCTCCTCCTCCTCCTCCTCCTCCTTTCCTTCTTCCCCCCGCCCTCCCTGGCCTCTGTCCCGTCGGCAGGGTGCCCCGGTGGGAGGCCACATCATCAACTACCTGCTGGAGAAGTCGCGGGTCGTCCACCAGAACCACGGCGAGAGGAACTTCCACATTTTCTACCAGCTGATCGAGGGAGGCGAGGAGGACCTGCTGAGGCGCCTCGGCCTGGAGAGGAACCCGCAGCAGTACCAGTTCCTGGTCAAAGTAAGACTGTGGTGCTATGATTCATGTGTCTGTGGCACCATAACAACAATAACGTAACTCCCTCAGCATCAACAATCTGTCAACAGCAGTTGTGTGATAATAACCGTCGGTATCGGCAGCAGCAGTGTACTTTGCTCTACTTGGTGCAATCATCTAAACACTGTTTCATAGATAACAAATCTGCTTTGATCTTTTTGTAGTTGTTGTTTTTTTGTAATAAGTAACTAAAACCAGAGAGCGACGTGCACCTGACAGTCGGGCTGAGTGGTGAGAAATATTTAATAATAGCGTGTCTGATTCATGTGTCTAATGTTGGAACACTGATTTCCCGGAAAAGCTCAAAATAATCATTTATGAGGCTAATTTATCTCTGTGAATACAATAATTCAAGATCAATACATTGTAGAAGCTTCCCAACTGAAACAATAATAGTCCACATGATGTCATAGAGTTCGTGATGAGACATAAGGCTGTAGTTGTAGTAGGTGGAGCACGCTAAAAGGGCAACCAACAGTGATGTCTCCCGTTGGTTTGTGAACGGCCGGTATGAAGTTCGGATTTTGTCCGGCGCCCTCTTGTTAGTTCGGAGCGGTTTGGAGCAGGAAGTGACCATATTTGGGCGAGATGGTGGGGAGCGAGCGAGCGGTGGATCTGACTGATCTGATTAGAAACCTGACGATACAACGTCCCGCCCACCGGTAACCATAACCTGATTGCACCACAGGCCTGTCAATCAAACAGACACACCCCCAAAAACACAGCTTTTTGAATCTTATTTTACAATTAATGACGGGATTATTTTCAGATGGACGTCCAGAAAACTAATAAGAAGTGACTTCAGCGAACAACACTGAGATACCTCGTGGAGAAATTTTATTGACTGAGAATTATATGAGACTAGTTGAATGGGAGTCTATGGAGCCGAAGGCTTTTTGGGGAAAACCTCTAGTGGCACTCGGTGGTATTACAGCTTAAGGCACTTCCAGATCAGTCTCATTTTTCAGGCCCGGAAGCCATTCAGGCCATTTTTATATACTGTCTGCCAGCACGCCAGAACAAGGCTCCGCCCCTTTTCTTCTTTGAGTGGGTAAGTAAAATGTTGGCTTTTCTTTTGTTCCGGTCCCGTCCACATAAAATACTGCAAACAAACTGCCAACTTAACGGAGACAGTTAAAAGTAAAGTTGCTGTCAGTTAGTTTAATTTGCTTGTTGCCTATAATACATTTATGTTCCACTCTTTTCCAGAAGTTTCGTACAGTTTCGTAACTGCAGAGGAAGAGCTGCTGTCAGAGTCTCGTTAAATGTTGTTGTTGGAAGGTGGCTTGTTTGAGATAAGTGTGTGTTTACATGAATCCAACCATTTGTTCGTGGGAAAACCTGCAAGGGCTCACAGCGAAGTGTAAATGACGTTATTCTGCAGCCGCGCCTCTGGCCCAGAAGAGAAACCTGTAGAAGGAAGATAAATCATCTGTAAATACTCACTCTCGCTCTCCAACCTGTCAGAAGCCATTGGTCTGTACTGTGTGTGTGTGTGTGTGTGTGTGTGTGTGTGTGTGTGTGTGTGTGTGTGTGTGTGTGTGTGTCCTGGAGGGAGCTGTGGTTAATAGGCTCTCAGTCAGGGACTCTCGGTACAGCGAGAGGAGCTTTTCTCAGGGGGAGAAATCTGCCTTCGGGCTGGAACTGCTTCCTAACCTTCAGTGAACACACACACACCAGCAGCTCCTGCACAGAAAACACCTCGCATAAGTGTTTATCTAAATAGGTGTTTACGTCACGCCACGTCAAGTGGAGTTTACCTGTAAACAGCAATTTGCACATCGCCTAGTTTGTGGATTTTTGCCGGGCACGTTTGTAATCATGGCGTTGCAGGGGGATGAAAAGCTCAAGCAGGCGGGGAAGTAAGTATCATGTTCAGAGTGCTTCAGCTTGTTTACCGGTGTGTTGCTTTTTGTGTGGGTTGTTTTCCGCAGGGTAACTGTCCCAAAGTGAGCTCCATCAACGACCGCAGTGATTGGAAGGTGGTGAGGAAAGCCTTGACTGTGATTGGCTTCAACGAGGACGACGTGGAGGTGAGGACCGGGTCCGGCTGTGTGCATCATAATTAGCATGTTGAAGTAGTGTGGGAGCATCAGCAGCGCTCTGTGGCCTTTCGTCAGACTGTGGAGGCGGTTTTTGAAATGAGATTTCAATCTGATTTGGTGTTTCCAAGACCGATCCACACATCACCAACCTTTCTGCATGGGTTGCCGTGGTAATGACGTACGCGCAGCTACGCTGGTGACTCGTCTTTTCGACACGGGAAGCTGCCGGCACGGAAGTAGCAGCAGAGAGTTTGTTTGGGCTTTTGTCCGTGGACCGTTGTTGTCGTCTTCACATTTCATTGCTGTTCAGACTATTAAAAATCAATCTGGATATGACAGAAATCTGATTTGGTCTGTCGGTATGAACATGTCCCAAATGGGATTACTTGCGTCACTCCCAATGTGACGCGCAGTGATGATGTCATTTTCAGAGCAGAGTCGATGTTACCACCGGCAGAGCGATCAGAGTGGAGATTTTCTCTGGAGGACAACGAGAACAACAACGCAGAAATGAATTGCTTCCATGTTGGAAAGCCGCTTCAAACGTGGAGCTACGCGTGCGCTGTTAACACAGCAACCTATGCAGATACGTTGGTGATGTCTGGAAACACCAAATCTGATCCATTCGCTCACTTATACAATAACAGTGCAGACGGTCTGTCCTGAAGGTCTGATTTGAAAAACAAATCCCATTTCCCTGCAGCCTAAACAAAACCACTGCTAAGTGCACAGAACATTTTTTTTTTTTAGATCGGTTCGGACTGAACATGTCGCACTTCTTACTTAAATTATTGCTCAAATCCCTGAAACAAAGAAGTTGAAGTTTACTGCAGACCAAGTTGAATAAACATGTTTTTACTGCCGACCCTGAAGTACTCGTGTGTCTGAGGGGGCTGTTTCTGTTTCACCGCGGATGTTTGTTCCTGAGAGTGTTTGTTAGACAGAACTGTGTGTGTGTGTGTGTGTGTGTGTGTGTGTGTGTGTGTGTGTGTGTGTGATTTATATATTGAGAACGTGCTTGTCCTCGGTGTGGGAGTCGTCCTGCGTGTCCGTGGGTCTGGGCTTGTTTCCAGAGCTCTTTCAGATCTCACAGCTCAGCGAGTGAAGAGCAGGTGTGAGGAGTGTGTGCTGACTCCGGTCTTCTTCACATCTTTACCCGATTTGAATCAAAGCCACATTTATCTGTCAGGTCACTCATAAAGATGATAAGTTATGTGTAATCTTATCGTGCCGTGGCCTATCGTCCCTTTTATTGTCCCCCCTCACTTTTCCTCTCCTCATCCTTCTGTCCTTCCCACTCCGTCGTCTTCACGCCCTCCTCTTCCTCCTCCTCCTCCTCCTCCTCGCTGTTTTCTCTGTGTAGGAGTTGCTGAACATAATCGCCAGCGTGCTCCACCTCGGCAACGTGCAGTACGGTGGCGAAGACGGCATCGCCTGCATCACTTCGGACACGCAGATCAAGTACCTGGCGAGGGTAAGACGCTGCGGCGAGCGGCGAGCGGCTTCGCGACAGATCCGAACCCGATTCACTGAGCCGGTCGGATCGGGCGGCAGCGACGGATGAATCAGTCTTCATCACATTGTTGTTGTTTTTCTTTCATCGTCCATCTTTGAAGACTTGTCCGCAAGCGATACAGCAGCAACCCTCTGAGACTGCTGGCGCTCACTTAGTGAAATGAATGAAGGTCCCGGCAGGCGTCGAGAGCCGATCCCAGAAACCATCACGAGGTTTTAGTGCATCACAATTTTCTGCTGGTAAAAGGATGCAGCCGACAGATTAGCGAGAGATTATTTGACGTCGGTCACTTCCACTCCGGAGTTCTTTTGTTTGGCTAACTGTTGCTTAAGTAACACTGCACACTATAAAGGGAACGAAGAAGTCTTCTGTGAGTATTCAGTAACAGCAGGCGACTCGTCAGAGGTAATCACAGGTTGGAGACAGACGGACTCGGTCAGACTGAAATCAACCCAACTCTTAAACACAGTGTAGAGTTCGCCAATGAAGCAAACAGTTTACAAACTGGAAATAATAATGTTTCATACAGCAGTCATTAACTCAGTGATGTGACCCTCGATGTGCCATGAATCTATAAGATTTAGGAGTTTTTTCTGTGTAAATTAGACCTGCAGAAAATGTCATTATTTCAGATACAACATGCACCGATCAGCCATAACATTAAAACCACTGACATTAACTATAACTATAAAAAAAATACATCATTCATAAAGATTATAATGTTCAGTCGTTGTTCACTCTGATTCAGAGGTGTTGATTTATTTAAATGGTCATTTTGAAGGATACTTTGCGGCTTTAAAAGGACCGATGACATCAATCAGTGCAGGACAATGGAAAGAAATTATATCTGTCAACCTGATTCAGTTAAATGGGACGGACAAAATATTAGGAACACCTCTCAGTTTAACCCGGCAGTTCAACAGAAGCACAAATCACAGTCTCCAAAAAGGACCATTTAAATACACCAACACCCGTTAAGTCGGATTGAATAACAGCTGAACATTATAATCCTCATGGAGGGAGGATTTACTGATGGGCTGTTTCTATTACACTTAATGCTTCACCTGTCAGCGGTTTTAATGTGATGGCACATCACATTAAAAATCAGCCAAATGCTTCAGTTTTTGTCCAAACTATCTCTGACTAAAGTTCATCCTCATCATGTTTTGCCGTAATATTTCTCCTCCCATCTTCTGGTGAGTCTCCTAAATGTTAGCTGAGACATTAGCTTCACTTGACCGAACATCCTTCTCTCACAGAGGACTGATTTCCTGCTTTGAGTTGTTGTTTGTTGTTGTTTAATAACTATCTGGGCCCTCTGCTGATGAGCTCACATCCAATTCAATATTCTGTAGAAAAACACATTTTCCCCCTAAAAAATGCCCCCCATTCATTTCTTCCTCAATCTTCCAATTAAGCCTAATGTGCGACCCGATGGAAAGATCCCAGGATGTCACTGCTGCTGGTTACCGGGACGTCCGTCTGTTTGCTGGAGGCGATGAATCTGTCGCCGGCTCTAATGTTGTTTTTGTTGCTTTTCGCGCAGTTGTTAGGAGTGAACGGGTCGGTGCTGACAGAGGCGCTCACACACAAGAAGATAATTGCCAAGGGGGAGGAGGTATGTTTGGACACACACACACACACACACACACACACACTGACTCACTCATTCACTCACTCACTCACTCACTCACTGACTGTATAAATTACAAGGCCTTCCTGTGTGTGTAATGTCTGCTCTGGTCCAGTCTAATAATATTATAAGTGGTCTGACTGTCCCTGCTGAGCTCTGTGTCACTCTATTATTGTCTGTCTCTGCTCGGGTCTCACCTTCCTGTCTGTCTGTGTCTGTGTGTGTGTGTGTGTGTGTGTGTGTTTGTTTCTTCATCAGCTGATGAGCCCCCTGAACTTGGAGCAGGCATCGTCAGCTCGGGATGCTCTGTCCAAGGCGGTGTATGGACGCACCTTCACCTGGCTGGTTAACAAGATCAACGCTTCGCTGGCATACAAGGTACACACACACACACACACACACACACACACACACACACACACACACACACACACACACACATATATTGCTTCGATGATTTCGTCTTGGTATGACTGCACAGTTGCCACCTCTCCACTTCTGGATGAACATTTTTTGGTAAACATTCAGCTCATCTGATTCTTTGTGTCAGAGGACATCAGTCACTTCACTGCAGAGCATGTTGATGTCTCTCCTTCATTCTGTTGCAGCACAGCTCCACCTTGTGGTCACAACTCGATATGATATCCCATAATAATAATGATAACTGACTGTCATGTTGCCAAGGACTTAATTACACACCACATTAGAGGAATTATCCCCAATACAAATAAATCCACTGAGTGTATTCTTTCTTTAGTAGAATTACACAAAATCATTCTGTGAAGCTTGCGTGGATTTTAATTGAACAAAAACACACATTTATTTTCGATATTTAATACATAAATAGTGATTCCTGAATAAAATATTCCTAATTTATTTAAATGATATTTTTTACTGCTTATATTTGATGCTTTCTTTTTCGTGTAGATCTAACGATGAGTTTTGTTCCGTCTCTGTAACAGGATGACTCCTCCAAGAATTACTCCGTCATCGGCTTGCTGGACATCTACGGCTTCGAGGTCTTCCAGCACAACAGGTACGGTCTGTGCTGCTGAAGTGCAGGACAATGAAATGTATTTATGTCTGTTTATATCATTTTACTACTCCTCTGTTTTAAACTTAATCACAAAGTATTTGAATTAAAGGGAGAATATGACCGAGACAGATAGACCGTGTTTCTCCTTCATATAAAGAACGGCACTCAGAGTCTTGCACTCTCCAAACAAAGTGAAACAGCAGAACAATGAGGAGTCCTGCGTTGAGGTGACCCTGTGCTCTGCCTCACTTTGCACTGATTCAGCTGACGTGTCCACTGTTGTGTTGCAGCTTCGAGCAGTTCTGCATCAACTACTGTAACGAGAAGCTGCAGCAGCTCTTCATTGAGCTCACCCTGAAGTCGGAGCAGGACGAGTACGAGGCCGAAGGCATCACGGTCAGTTCCCTCTCTTCAGCTCGTAGTGGTACGGTCTAACTGCTCGGCTGATTTGATAATAAATTCGTCATCGGGAGAAAACACCTTTTAACACCCAGGACAAAGAAGAGGATAAAGAAACAAACGCGCTTCTGAACGAGATGAAAGTGATTCAGATGAAGATGGACGGCGTTATAAAACAGCTTAATATCTATTATAATTAATCCAGGAACTATCTGGTTCACACTGCAACGCAGTAGGTGCAGTAATAGTATTTTATTTCTCCTGGTTATTTGTCCGTCAAAGTCGTGAGCCAGAGATTCAAATGAGCTAAAAGTGTTTTGAGTCCGTGTATAAGAAAATAAAAGCAGACAAGGCAAGTTTAGAAAAACACGTCAAGACAAAACACATCATAAACAAATGAATTTGACCGACAGAATTACTACTATTATGTGAATATGTTCTGTAGACTTTTGGGCATGATGATTGTGTGGTGAAGATCTGATTTTGTGACATCCCGCCTGCTATCTGGGACTATTTTTAGTATCGCCTCTATCAAAAAGGTTCCAGGGGAGCTGAAAGTTGATGTAAAAACACTGCAGACCACTGATTGGTCAGAGAGATCACCACTTTATCATCACTGCACAAAGCCAGTACTGTTTAAAAACATAGCTACGAGAGCGCCCACAATTCTTTTAATTCACTGGACTGCTGGAGTTAATGGCAAAAGTGTCTCTTACCAAAAAGTGTGTGGTGTCGAGTGGAGGTGTGTCTTGTGGTGGAAAAGTGTCCTCAGTGCTTCCCTCTCGCCCTCCACCTCTCCCACTGTTAACAAACTGCTGCTTCTTAAGCTGCTAAAAATTTATCTATTTTGCATCTTGATAAATGGATTTTTTTTTTTTTAGCAGAGTAACTCCACAAATAAGAGAGGCAGTAGAAAAGCCCTCGTCTCTCCACCTCTGTCCCCCGTCTTGTCTTTCCACCCTCCATCATCCCACCGTTTCTCAGTGAGGGTTTGAGCTTTTCTGAAGAGCTCTTAATGTGATTGTGGTTTGCTGTTGTGTTTTCCAAAGTGAAACTGATAATTGAATTTGCCATCGTGCTGCTGTGAACTCCCAAGTCACTTCCAGTAAGTGCACTTATATTTAGAGGATGCTGCCTCATTAGAAATGAAGCCTGTTATTGTTGCAGTTTATTTCGTCACAGATAAAATGTGAAACCACTCCAGGAGATTACATGTCAAAGCACTGACGGATGACTCCAGATGTTGAATCCTCTCCCCGTTTCTATTCGTTGCATTTATATTGTTTTTGTTTTGCTTCTGAGGAACAAAAGGCCGTTTGTTTTGGCTCTATTAGAAACGCATTCGCTCCGGGAGCAAACAGGTTGTGGGAGAAACTTGGACTGACCTCTCAAAGAGTCCATTATGATGAGACATCGGGGCCGTGGGCCGCTCTCCCCGTCGTCTCTGTGGAAATTATGTGACCGATGGAGCTAACATGCGTGTGTGTGTGTGTGTGTGTGTGTGTGTGTGTGTGTGTGTGTGTGTGTGTCCACATACAAGTGGGTGAGCGGCGTCTCTGCGTGCCGAGATTCCTGAGATTCTGTGGATGATTGAATGTATGGTCATAAAGAGGTGGTGGTGGAGCTAAGATTTATTTTCATATTAATATTGTTGAGTTTAAACACGTCACATGTGGCCGTCGGTGGCTTCAGGCTGTTGTTGTTGTTGTTATTATTATTCTTTCAAAAGTTTATGAGTTACTGTCAGTGTTTCCCCACCGAGAACAATATGAGATGACTTGTTTTCCTGTGTGGTGCCGCAGACCTTTGGGCTCCTCAACACTCAGAGTCACTACGGTCACCACAGCAGGTTTCTGTTTCTCATGATCTCTAACCAAAGCAGCGTTTGTGTCTTTGCAGTGGGAGCCGGTTCAGTTTTTCAACAACAAGATCATCTGCGACCTGGTGGAGGAGAAGTTCAAAGGCATCATCTCCATCCTGGTGAGGAGACACTCTGTCTGTTTGTCTGTCTGTCTGTGTCTCTCTCTCTGTCTCTGTCTGTCTGGATGGAAAGAGACAGATTTTTTTTTTTTTAATTTTAGAAAAGCATTTGTTAATAAATGTACTTTCTAAGATGACCTCTGACAAAACATTTGAAGAAAAATAAAGAAGTTATGATCAGATTAGTGTTGCTGTGTTCCAGATGTTGTACTTGTGTACTAACACTCATTATTTTGAGTGCATCAGTGTGTTCACAGTCAGTACAGAAACATGCAGTTCACTACAAGTACCAGGATGATTCATTCAAAACGCTCCAAAAAAAGAAGTGTGAAACTCTGGACACTTTTCACCCTAAACGGTCGCCATCTTGGCTCCGGAGACGTCAAGATTTTTCAAATTATAGCGTCTGAGGAAGCTGCAGCTGTTCCTTAACACCGAACACAAGTATTTATTTTCCACTGCTGCTGCTGGGCAGAAGAATCAGTGTGTTTATTGAGTGTGTTAAACAGAGGACACAAAAACACGTTGACTTTTGGTAAAATAATCAAAGCTGCAGATATTTTGGAGGGTGATGTGTTCACATGCTGAGGTTATTTCCTGTAAATGCAGAAGAGCAGTGAGTGATCTGAAACAACACTACTCTGTCAAAATTCCTGCACAACACAAGAAGAGTCCTGACATGTGAGAACACTATTTGTTAGTGTGCTAATGGAAGTATTTCATGATGAACACAACACAGGTTTAATATTAAAGGAACTCAATTATAATTTCAATCAAATAATAACATGATAAATGATTCTATATTTTGTAGTTGACATAAAGCACAGAAGTTGCGTATGGCATATTAACCCTGAGTAGTTGCTGCAGGTTTCCCTGTCAGGCTGCGTATGAGCTCCAGCATGTAGGACATAAAGCGCTCACTGCTGTGAGCAGACTGTAATAACTGAAGGAAATTCAGACTTAAATCCGATTTTCTTTGATCAGCTCCTCTCGTCTCATCTGGATTTCCAAAACACAAACTTTAAAATAAACGGGACAAAAAGGATGATTTGTGAGAAGTGAGGTGGACGTGGTCACCCTGAGGTAGTAGGAACCTCACAAGGAGCAGATCCCAGCAGCTCATCCCAACTCTGTGACCTCATACCCGGGTTCACATTCGTAAATATTATGTAGGCATCGTCTCATTGACTGGCTGCTGCTGTCACTGTGCTCCTCTCACAGGACGAGGAGTGTCTGAGGCCCGGAGACGCCAATGACCTCACCTTCCTGGAGAAGCTGGAGGGCACCGTGGGAGGACACCCTCACTTTGTCACGTGAGTTTCGTTCTCGCTCCGCAGCTCCTTCAATCTCAGTTTGGTCTCACAGGACTTCAAAGTTCAGCTGTTTGCTCATCGTACCGGACTGTGAACTGCTGAATAAGTGTCCCGTCCATGTGCTGATGAATCTCTGTGTGTGTGTGTGTGTGTGTGTGTGTGTGTGTGTGTGTGTGTGTGTGTGTGTGTGTGTGTTTACCTGCAGTCACAAGCTGGCTGATGGAAAGACCCGGAAGGTGATGGGCCGTGACGAGTTCAGACTGCTGCACTACGCTGGAGAGGTCAACTACAATGTCAACGGTGTGTGTGTGTGTGTGTGTGTGTGCATAAAAATATGAAGGAGAGTAAACTACACCAATAATTCATAATACGCTGTGAGTTTTCCATCACTTCCATCATGAATACAAACATATAGTTGCTGTAGTGACCAGCCGGCTGCTCTGAGGTTCAGACCAAATTATTTGAAAGGTTTCCAGGATATAAATGAATACGAAGGCCAGAACATCCTGTTTGTATTTATTATCATCAGAGCTGATCAGGCTCCGTCCCGCTCTGTTGATTTTGGGGAAGTTAACCAGACAAACTGGTTATCAGAGACAGAGTTAGGTTTATAAAACACACGGAGTAGTTCTTTAGTTTACCTAAATAACTCTTGTAATTTTCAAAATGAAGCATAGTCTTTAAAAATAAGAACATAAAAAATGAATCTCATTTCTGTTTCTTTAATAATATATGCTAAGCAGCTGAACAGGGCTTTGTTCAAATTGTTTGTTATTTTTATCATCAAACTTTGGGGCCTGACTGGTTCTTTAGCCTTTTCGGGTTTTTTTTTTTTTTAGCATATTACGCTAAACAGTTAAGGTTTTAGTTTGAAAACACGTCAACTGGAAACATTAAAACGTCAGCCGGAGACGAACAAACAACTTATCAAGCCAGTGTTAGCTCAGTTAGCCACAGCAGGATAAAGTCTCGTGACAAGTTTTCATCTCAGTAGGCAAAGTTGTAGAAATGAGAAGAGTGATTTTGGTTACGTTTGTCTGAAATAAAAACTGACTAAAATTTTGAGTTTTAAATCTCCCAGTAAACTGCAAACTCCCGTCGCTTTTCTGCTGCCATTTTTTTTGAGTGCTGTTAATTTACTGTAAATAAAACTTGAGAAATGCTGAAAATGTTTCTCAAATTAAAAACGTACCTTTAAATAGCTGGCAGGCTTTTGATTTATAACACCTGCACAAGAAGTAAACAGAATAAAAACAGAATTTCTGTAAAAGAAGATAAATAAAGAGCAGCAGAACGGCGATGAAGTGATTTATCAATGCAACAGAGCAACATGGAGGAAGTGCTAACGTTAGCATTAACAGTGTGAACGGCTAATTAGACAAACTAGGACTTACGGAAACTGGAAAATATGATCAAATATATGTCAGGAAGTAAGAAATAAAATCTTGTTTCTAACCCTCAAATAAAGGTTTCAAACTATTTATGAAAAATAAACTATAATAAACGATCAACAATTGGATGCAGCCAGTGACCCGTGACATCTTCTCTCATTCAGGATTTTTGGACAAGAACAACGACCTGCTGTTCAGAAACCTGAAGGAGGTGAGTTCAAATGAAACAGGAAGAGAATGAATGACTTTGTGGTCCGCTGTCGATTCAGAGGTTAAATGTGCCCTCGGTGTTCGTCTGCAGGTGATGTGCATGTCGGAGAACAAGATCCTGACGCAGTGTTTCAACAGGGAGGAGCTGAGTGACAAGAAACGCCCCGATACGGTGAGACGGCTTCGTGTGTGTGTGTGTGTGTGTGTGTGTTTTTTCTGCTCTCTTGCTAATCCTCCTCCGATGCATCGCAGCATACTTTCCCACCGCCAAACAACCGGCGGTGTGTTTCCCCTCCGCGTTGCTGAGTGGGCGGTTGTGATGGGGATTCTCTGCAGCTGCCCGCTCACTGAGGAATGCCCTCATACACCCGTATGCCCTGCGCACGCACACACGCACGCGCACACACACACACACACACACACACACACACACACACACACACACACACACGCATCGAACAGGGCACCGTCGCAGGCTGGTGCAGTTAAGAGTCCCGGGCGTCCACAGTGGGTCCAGTGTTCGGTCTCTGCTGGAGTGCCAGTCACATCAGCCGCCCCTCTGCTTACGTAGCTCCTCTTAGGTCATCGTCTCAGTCTGCCGGGCTTTCATTTCGTTTCATTTCATTTCATTTCGCTCTCCTCCGCTCACCGACTCGCGACCCGCTTCGTCCTCTCACCTCCAGCTGTCCTTCCCTTCCTAACCAGCTCCGTTATCTCTGTGTGTGTGTGTGTCTGCCCCTCCAGGCAGCCACCCAGTTCAAAGCCAGCCTGGCGAAACTCATGGAGATCCTCATGTCCAAGGAGCCGTCGTACGTCCGCTGCATCAAGCCCAATGACTCCAAGCAAGCAGGTACCACGTTCAGTCTTTGTTTTGTTGTTGTTGCTAATACGGTGCGAGACGGCGGCTGCAGAGTATTCTGTCAAATGTTGTTGGAGATGGAAATAAAACTGGAGATTTCAACACAGACATCTCAGGACCATCCAGTCACTGATCGTTAATGTGTCACATGCATCACAAGCACAAGCTTGTTTAATACTTTATCTTATGATTTGATTCTTTTTGAACATCTTCAACTATCAAGATTTCTCCTCAATATTTTTTAATGGACTCTAAATCCAGTAGCATTTTTCCTTTGGAGTGTTTTTCTCACTTTTCTAAATAAAGGAGAAATATAAAGGCTGACATCAATATTATTCATTGAGAGTAACTGGACGTTTGGAGCTCTGACATTATTATCATAATAATATTATCATTCAAAGCTAAATAGTGAATTTCAACTGTTACTGAATATCTGATGTTGAAATTTGAATTTCACTGCACGAAAGTGTTTTATTTTGAAAATCTGAATGTATGTGACTTTCAAAGACGTATGTTTCTTTAATTCAACAGGTGAATTAAGTGAATCATGCTGTGACATTTTCATCAATTCAGATTTTCAAAGTCAAATATTCCAGTCCTATAAATTCAGTGGTGTTTAAATTTAAGTATTTCTTAAATATTTAGTGTCATAATTTTCAATTCTATTGGCTATAATTTCTTTACAGTTTCTAAAAGGACTCCGTCCAGCTTCATGCAGCAGTTCTTACAAACACAGTAGAAGCTAATATTTCTGTTAATCCTGATTCCATGTGTTTTCTGCTGCATCAGAGGCTGCAGTGTAGCTCTCCGTGTGCTCATCAGTACATCGGGCCGGCCTTTGTTTCTTTCACACTCTGTCTTTTGTCAGATTCACACAGTCTCTCTGTCCTCGGTCACTCCTACTCCTGCTGCTTAGCATCTACTGGTTCTCTCTGGTTCATCTCGCGTTCCTCCGTCTGACCCCGCTCTCCCTCTCCTCCTCCTCCCAGTTCGATTCGACGAGGTTCTGATCCGTCACCAGGTCAAGTATCTGGGCCTGATGGAGAACCTGAGGGTGAGGAGGGCCGGCTTCGCCTACAGACGACGCTACGAGATCTTCCTACAGAGGTGATCAGCGACTTCTGGTTTTTTTCGATCAGTGTCAACACGAGACATTTAAATCTGCTGCGTCATCGCTTCCAGTCCGTTAGTTCAGGGTTTGTTGAAACTGAGCATTATGAAGTTTCTCTTATTTAGCCTGCCCCTGTTGATCTAAACGGGGCGGACAAATATCATGTTTTATAATAGAAACATACAAGTTTAGGTAAATGTTCATAAAATAACTTCTAATTTGAGAACGGTGAAATATTCCTTCGACCTCAATATAAATGAATCCCTACAATCCTAAACACCTGCTGTTGTGGTGGTCGGATTGTTCCTCCAGGTGTTTATCTAACAGGATAGGTCCGGTTTTCGGTACCGGGACGTTTCCCGTCCTGTCGAAATGTCCCAGCTCCCCCCCCCCGACCAGCTCATTCGTTGCTCCGTCAGGTATACGAAGGTCGATCTAAAAGTTCAGAGACTGTTCCTGCTGTGCGGGAACGGGTCGTAGCACCGTGACGTGCACGAGTAAAGATTTCAAGTTTCATCGTTTGATCGACACCCGAGTTACGCACATCTGTGATTGCAGAACTTTGTGATCAACCCTCATATTTCTCAGATAGAAATCGAACATAAATGAAAATGAAAAATGTCCGTCAACACTTTCTTAAAGCCAAGAGTGACTTCATCAAATTCCCTGTTTTGTCTGAGACACTTTCTCAATCCTAAAGATATTTTATTTACTGTCACATGAGACAAAGAAAAGAGTAAATCATCACCGGTCAGACGCTACGACCGTTTGTTCACTCTGAAGAAACGTCTAAAAAGTTACCAAAGCGGTTGCAGATTATTTTGCTTGTCAATCAGTGTTTTTGCCGTCTGTTGCCATGACGCCGTCCTTCAGCTCGTCTTCTCCTTGATGGATAAACAGCGCTGCTGTTTCAGGACCTGTTTGAGGCTCATCACTGAGCCGTAGAAGAGGAGGTGGTTTAAACCTGAGGCCTCCCGTTTCAGGATGTTGTCTCTGACCTCTGACCTCTGACCTCTGCGCTGTGTTTCAGTGTTGACTTTGTGTTTGTTGACTTTGTGTCGGTGTCGTGTCCGTCCAGGTACAAGTCCCTGTGTCCAGACACGTGGCCCAACTGGCAGGGGAAGCTGTCGGAGGGAGTGTCCACGCTGGTCAAACACCTGGGATACAAGCCGGAGGAGTACAAGCTGGGCAGGTGAGCGTTCGGACGTGTGGACATTTTCAGAGGAGTCAGCGATATTTCTCAGATCGTTTGGCTCACATGAAACAAGTTCTCTCGAAAGCTTTTGTTTTTTCCTTTTTATGTTTTTAAATTTGCCGCTCTTTGTGATCGCTTGTCATTTTCCTTCTGCTTTTCTTGACTCTCATCTGTTTTCCCACAATCGCTCAGATCTCCACTGTTTTAATCAATTCATTTAAATTTCTAATATTTTGCTCTCTAACTGCGCAGATCCAAAATCTTCATCCGTTTCCCAAAGACTTTGTTTGCCACGGAGGATGCTCTGGAGACCAGGAAACACAGCCTCGGTGAGAGTCGATGAGTCATCGCTGGACAGATTATTTGTGCCTTTTATTTATATAACAGTTATTCTTCAGCAGATTGAAAGTATTTCTCTCTTTTTGCTCTGTTGTCACCACACAGCCACCAAACTCCAGGCGGGATGGAAAGGCTACAGCCAGAAGACCAAATACCAAAAACTCAGAACATCAGGTGAGGCAGCGGCTGCTTCCTTCTGTCTAATGTACGATTCACATTTAAAACAAACATATTTGTTCATTTAAAGATATGGTTTTAAGTAAAGTGGTTCTGGTCTTGATTCAGGATTCACATCTTTCCTGAGTCCTAAGTTGCGATTCAAATGCCGTCCTGCACGAAATAAACAAAAGAAATGTAACGAATAGGGATAAAAAAAAAATCACCCAGTGAAATAAAACGGTGGACATTTCTTCAACTGCTGGTGCAGTAAAGTTCAAATTGAGTTAAAACTGTTTAAGGATTTAAATTGAACTGTATAAAATATAAAATAAAAAGTCAGACTTATTTAATCCTGACCTTGTTTACAAATACTGTAATGAGAGCTGACTACTGATGTGACAACGTAGTCGCTGTCATGACGACGCTGGCAGCGAACAGCTGCTGCGAGCGCACGGCGTCGTATAAAATGTCCTTCAAAATAAAATGACAGCAGCAGAAGTTCTGCAGACTTTTATTTAGAAGTTAGACTTTTTTGCCCTCAACGTTTTTTTAATTTTTTTTTTATCTTCCACGCACATCTTGCGTCCCAAAAGTAGGCCGTGACCCACCGGTTGTAAACCCCTGGTTTGGTGTATTCGTTTGCTGTTTGCAGCTATTGCGGTTCAGGCGTGGTGGAGGGGCATCCTGGCCAGGAGGAGGGCTCAGCGCAGACGACAGGCGGCCGACACTATACGCAGGTACACTTCATACAGGAGCCAAGCAGCAGACCACTCCAGAACAAGCGTGCGCTGAAATCTGAAAGCTGTCTGAACTTTATTTCTTCAGTTAATTCAGTTTTCAGACCTTTCAGAGTGTGACGATCAGATTTGTGTTGGTATGAACAGGACGGACACTTTCACAGGTCGACGGTATGAATCTTTTTCTGTTGTTCCTCTCCTCGTCTCACCTTCAGGTTCGTCAAAGGCTTCATCTACCGCCACAAGGAGCGCTGTCCGGAGAACGAGTACTTCCTGGATTACGTTCGCTACTCGTTCCTCATGAACCTGCGCAGGAACCTGCCCAAGAACGTCCTGGACAAGAGCTGGCCGCTGCCTCCGGCTGCTCTCACTGAGGTCACCATTTAACACCCTTTGCATAGTTATACCTCGATCCCACAGACTGTATGTATAAAAGTGGACGTAGCTTCCGGGTCTGAACAGTAAGGCCGATGCAGAAGCGCCTTAAGCTGCGGTACCACCGGGTGCCACTAGAGGTCGGTTCCCAAAAGCCTCCACAGACTCCCATTCAACTAATCCCATCAAATTCTCAGTCAATAAAATTTCTCCACCAGTAACCTCGGTGTTGTTCGCTAAAGTCGCTCCTTCTTCTTAGTTTTCTGTCGGTCCATCTGAAAATAATCCCTCATTAATTATAAAATAAGCTTCAAAAAGCTGTGTTTTTGGGGGCGTGTCTGTTTGATTGACAGGTCTGTGGTGCAGGTTAGGTCAGAGCTATCGCTGGGCGGGATGTAGTATCGGTGGGTTTACAATCAGGTGACGTCAGATATCCCCCCCACCCCTACCCCCACCCCTTCCCCCACTACCAGACAGAAAGTCAGTGAAACACAGACATGTTACGTATCAGGGGTTCAGTAAAACTGAAAAATGCTCAGTCAGCAGAAGCGTTGTGTAAACGGTGTGTCTGTGTGTTCAGGCGTCGGAGCAGCTGCGGAAGCTGTTCATGCAGAACATGGTGTGGAGTTACTGCAAGAAGATCAGTCCGGAGTGGAAACACCAGGTGAGTCAGGAGAAGCTCTCCGTGATCCGACCGTCGGGCGTCTTTGTCCCCCGCCTCACTCTCGTCACGCCTCTCTGAACAGATGGAGCAGAAGATGATCGCCAGCGAGATCTTCAAGGACAAGAAGGACAACTACCCGCAGAGCGTGCCCAAGCTGTTTGTCAACACGAGGCTCAGTAAGACTTCCCCGTCTGTCCAAAAAACACGCTTGACGCTGTCCACTTCAACATTTAATGTGACGTGTTTGGCTTTTGTTCAGACGGCGAGGACATCAACCCCAAAGTGGTGCAAGCTCTGGGCAGCGAGAAGATGAAGGTCAGTGAGGCTCTGAAGGATTTTGGATTTTGTTCATCATCAGCAGTGTGTTGTTGACCTTTGCCCCCCCCCCTCCCCCCCCCCCTCCTCCTCCTCCTCCTCTTCCTCATCTCTGTCCCCAGTACGCGGTGCCAGTCACCAAGTACGACAGGAAAGGCTACAAGGCTCGGCCCCGGCAGCTGCTGCTCACCGGCGGCAGCGCCGTCATCGCAGAGGAGGGCAAACTCAAGCAGCGCATCGACTACGGAGCTCTGAAAGGTCAGAGGTCAACACACACGGAGAGGGAGAGATCGTTCGCTTGCAGCTAGTCATCCCGTTACTTACATCCATAGGGAATCGTTAGCGGTCGTTGCGTCCTACTGGGCGCAGACCAAACGATGGGAGCAGCTTTAACCAATCGGGAAGCTCCGTTCAGAAAAGAACGCTATATTTCAGCGTCACGGCACGTAACCACGGACACCGGCCGCTGCCCGCGGCGCCCTTCAGAGCGGCCGGACGTGAATGGGAGCCGTGTTCCCGGCCCACAGGGAAGAAGCCCGGCCAGGTTCACTTTGACATTAGCGGGGTTGAATCAGACTGTCGGTCACATTGGAGCATCACCGCGCTCAAAAGAAACCGGTCCTGAACTCTCTGATCGCTCTTCGTACGTTTGGATTTGAGCGAACTCGGCGTTTTCTTGTGTTAACCGAGAGCGAACAAATCCGAGGACCAGAAGAAGAACTGTATTTTGTCTCCCGCCGTACTCGCCGCTCTTCTAACGTCGCCTCTCTCCTCCGCTGTTTCTCCGCAGGCGTGTCGGTCAGCTCCCTGAGCGACGGCCTGTTTGTTCTGCACGTGCCGAGCGGCGACAACAAACAAAAGGTGACGCCGCAGATGCAATTTTTCCGCTGACCGAGTGTGACGTAGTTGCGCGTGAACGTTGAGTTGTGACGGCGTGTCGGTCTGCTGGTTTTCCTCCCAGGGAGACGTGGTTCTGCAGAGCGACCACGTGATCGAGACGCTGACCAAGATCGCCATCTGTGCCGACAAAATCAACAGCATCAACATCAACCAGGGCAGGTGAGCGGCAGGGCGGCACGCAGACGACCGCGTCAGCACGTTTTGCGTGCGGGGGGGAGGGGGGGGGGGAGAAAAAAAAAAAAATCTCCCGCATGCTCTAAAGTGGAAAACTGTGTAAAGTCTGCGTCGATCCCTCGTTTCATTTGTTTCCTCCTGAAGTTGAAAGAGCTTCGTGCATCTCGTCCAGATGTTTACTGCAGTGTGTGCGTGACTCAGTCGAACTGTCCGTCTGTCGCCCCTCCAGTATAAAGTTCACGGGGGGTCAAGGCAAAGAGGGGATCATCGACTTCACGCCCGGATCGGAGCTGCTCGTGGCCAAGGCGAAGAACGGACACTTGTCTGTGGTGAGTCCACTCAGTCAGCTTCAGTAGGTAGGACACTTTTTGTTTTTGTAAAGCAGCACCCTGTAGTTGATATATTGACGCATATTAAAGCTGCACTAATCAGTATTTTTATATTAACACGGACTGAAATGATGTTAGTAATGGGAAAGTTGCTCATAGCGACGACTCCGCCGAGAAATCTCCCGACTCGGCTCTACGGAACGTTTTAGTGTCTTTCAGTTCATTGGTTTGGTAAATACCAGTGAAATGCTCCTGTTTCTCCATGTCCACTAAATCTCTACTAACATCAAAAGATTCTACATAAAAAAAGAAACTTTGGATTACAGCTTCTGGTGCTGCCCCCAAGTGGCCAAAAAGTACAATTACCAGACCCTGTAATAAATCACTATCTTTTGATCACAGTAATGGATGAGAATTCAGTCAGACTTTCCAAACAAAACTTTTATCAATAACTCCTTATGTAGCAGCACGGCTCTTCAACTTCTCATCATCGAAACCAACAACAACGAAAAACAGCAAAACCTGAAGTGATAGGTTTGATTGGAAATGCGGTCTTTTCTTGAGAAATTAAGCGACCAATCATCACACATCCCCGCGTCTGTCTAATCATGCAGTATGTCTCAAATTACATCAGTTTACTACAAACTTCCAGTTGTATTTTGCACTTTGTTTAAATATCAAATTCCTGCAATTCCGCAAAACCGCAAAAAAAATCAAAAAACATAACACTTAAAAAATTGCATCTAAATTTGAGAGAAAAGTCGCTGTGAAGTCTAAAATGTTTGATCATAATCAAAAACAAAACTCGAGGGACTGAATAATGCAGCTTTAATATCGTTAAATCTTTGTGTTTCGTTGCTTACTCTTTCTCTTGAGCCAGATTTCCAATAAAAAAAAACACTAAATCCCGTTTTACTCTATTTATTGTCATGTTATGTGATATGAAGTTTCACTGGAGGAATCTGGTTCATGCCTGTATTTTTTTTTACAGTCGTTACTTCCTGCTTCTGTCCTGAGAGTCTCAGTGTTGACGTTTCTCTCCTCTGGGTTTCTTCTAGACGGCTCCCAGGCTGAACTCCAGATGATGGCCAGTCTGACCACACACACACACACACACACACACACACACACACACACACACACACACACACACACACACACACACACACACACACCAGGAACTCCTGACCTCTCCCATCCTCCAATCACACGACCGCAGACCCCGCTCTGCCAAAGCCAATCAGACGCCAGCTGTCACTACATAGGTGGCATGTGCTTCCAAAAAAAAAAAAAAAAAGAAAAGAAAAGAAAAAAATCCAGCAAAACTAATTGACATATTTATGTTTATATATAATATTTTTGGGATTAATACTGTTGCTGTTTGAATATTCTGATTTTATATATGAGGCCAAGGAATAACATATTTGGTGCATTTTTCCTGCGCCGTGCGTGTTTATTGTGTTTATTGCGCTTTATTCGGGAACACGACCAAGAAAACGAGGAGGGAAGCGTCCCGATACGACGAAGGGGATTGTTGTTGATGAAGTCGGGGTCAGCTGTCGCCTCTATTTGTTTCTCCTGTTTACTTCTCCTGCTCGACTATGAGGCCTGATTGTCCTCCTGACGCTACTTGTCTAACGGATGGCTCGTAATGTCGAAGCTCGCAGGTGTCGAGATCGAGGCCGCGACGGTATGTAGGACGGCCGCGAAGACGTTCGGGGGACGAGGACGAGCGACGTCTCTATCGCACGGTGGTGCTCGGGCGCAAGAAAAAAACAAAAGGCTGGTAGTGTAGGACTCACTCAAGAACTGGTCGGATGTACTACTGAATTTATTTCCAAAATCTGTTCTGGAATAAGAAGGGAGCCGGCGGTGAGGGAATCACTGCGATGCTGTAAATGCTGCATGAAAATGAACAAAGTAGGTGATGAAAAGGGACGAGCAAAGGTGAACGGAAAGACGAGAGACGAGCAGAGGTTGTTTGCCTTGACGCCAGGTGCTTGTGCCTTTTTTTTTTTCTCCTCGACTAACTTTAACCGTTCGAGAGCTCTTTACGGGTGTCGGGAAAAAAACCAGGACACTCGACGGCGGAGTGAGTTGAGTTGAGTTGAGTTGAGTTGAGTTGAGTTGAGTTGAGTTGAGTTGAGTTGAGCCAGAAAGCCGTCGTCCTCTGACTGAATGTTGGACCAGCAGCAGCCTCGGCGTCTCTCTCCGTGCTCTGCTGCACCCGACCGGCCTGAGCTACTAATTAAGAGCCGTTTGTTGTAATCCTTTTTAAGAAAACCGTTTTTACGTTGTGGGGAAAGCTTTCTTACCAAGAGTTACATGAGAAGATTGACGGCGCTCTGATCTGTGCACGGCTCACTCGGCTACGTGGAAAAACAGCTGGCTCGGCCGTGTCCAAAGATATGTAACAAAAAAAAACAAAAAAACTCCGACACATTTGAGTTTTTTCTGTGCTTTGAACAAGAAACACTGAAGCACTCGACACTAAACGAAGCTACGCTACGCTAAGCTAAGCTTTTCCTGGCTGTAGTTTCATACCTGAATGCACATCTTCTCTTTCAAGACGTGCGTGAGTAGATTTTTCAGGGTAGAAAGCACTAAACCACTTCAGTAAATATCAAAAGTCCCTCCAGCTCAGGTTTGAGGCCTCCCATAGACAATAGTCATCTCTCTGTTTAACCCTGTTCTGACCTTTGACCCTTAACTCTCCTTAACGCATGCAGGTGAGACCAAAGACAGACGGAGAAAAAGTTGTCATCAAAACCCTTTTGAGAGGAGCTCCAAAATGTTTCCAAGGTGATTTTTTTTTCCCCTCTTTCTCTGTTTCTTTGAACCTCGTTCTCACTCGATGACACAACTTTTCCTCCGCGTGACTCTGGGCGGCGACGCGGACGCGACATGCCGAGGCTGCGCTGCTGCACTTATTAGCCAAAGACCCCGTTGATTTCTAAGTGATTCAGTGTTGTATGATTAATTTGATATTCTTGTGAATGTCGTGTTTATTTTCCGGGAGAGGAGATGTGTATGTACAGTTTCTGTGTTTATAAATGAGAGACTCAAGCCAAGTGAGGTTTGACGATGTGAAACATTTGGGAGGGAAAAAAAAGAAGCTTTTTAGTGTCGTTTGTTTAACGCAAACTTGTTCATGTGCCTTCGTTGAACAGCAATACGAGATGTGTGCGGGAGGAGAAACACCTCCTGGACCGTGTCAGAGCAGAGCGGTGCTTTCCAAAGGTTCCCCTCTCTCTGTGTGTAAGCTTTATTCAAACCAAGTCTGTCTGTCCCTTTTACAGATGCACTCCTGTTATCAGCCCCGACTTACTGTATGCACCAAACCAATGTATAATTATGCCAACACACTAAAAAATAAGATAATGAAGATTTGAAAAATAAATTAAAAAAGTAAAAAACAAACCGAGCTGAGTCTTCTTCACTTTCAACCACGTGTTGTTGTTTTTTTTTAAAGGACTTTTTAAAGCCAACGTTGATGAAAATATTGAAACTTGAACATCTACAATTTCATCTCAACAATCTCTCTGCTGAGGACGACTGTGATGCAGCTGAAAGCTGCCAGCAGACGTTTTGACCTTTTTTTTTGACACATTGTAGGTTAACTGTAAATGTAAACACGGCTAAATATCGATCTTCATTTGATAAGATAGTGTCATTGAGGTGGCATTGAGATCCTGGGAACATTCATGACCAACTCCCCTTTAGTGACATTGTACCTTTCATATAAACATGCATCTCTTCACGGAGCACAATAACAGCACAGAGAATTTAGCAAGACTTACAATGAAGTAACAATAAAATGTTTTTAAAAAAAAAAAGTAGGATATAAATAAAAGCAATGGATAAAAAGTAATTACAAGTCACGTTAAGTGAAAACCAGGCTGAGAAGATATGTGTCTTTAGTTTTCCTTTAGAGAGGCAACTAATGCAATGACTTTTAAATAGATGTTATACTGTGTGTGCTCTGATAAACAATCATCAAATGCAATTAACATGAGGACATATCAATAAAAACAATGACATGAGTCACAGACACCATCAAATAATAAGAGTTATGAAGGAGTGTAGTTTTAGGAGTGTTTGTGGTTCATTCCCTTTAAAAGATGCAGAGCATCAAGATTAGAAATGGTTTTAATCGACCGCACAACAAAACAATCTCGTCTGCAAAAAAAAAAAAACGCCCGGGGGTGGACCGACCGGGGTTGGACCAGGTTTGGACCGACCGGGGATGGACCAGGGTTGGACCAACCGGGGTGGACTGGGGTTGGACCGACCGGGGTTGGACCGACCGGGGGTGGACCGACCGAGGGTGGACCGACCGGGGTTGGACCAGGTTTGGACCAACCGGGGATGGAGCGGGGTTGGACCGACCGGGGGTGGACCAAGGGTGGACCGACCGGGGTTGGACCAGGTTTGGACCAACCGGGGATGGAGCGGGGTTGGACCGACCGGGGATGGACTGGGGTTGGACTGGGGGATGGACCGGGGTTGGACTGGGGTTGGACCGGGGGTGGACCGGGGGATGGACTGGGGTTGGACCGGGGAGGTGGACCGGGGTCCTGGAACAACTTGAAAGCTCCAGACTTCATGAGTGCACATTAGTTAGGGTTAATTCAATTTAAAAAAAAATAGTTTGAGAAAATGCACCATGACATGCCGACATCACCTGACTGAAGGCAGCCTCGGTCGCTGACTTTCTTCTTTGTGCTTCCATGTCGCATATTCCTAAATTTAGTGACCACGCAACCCTGCAGGAGAATCTGACCGTCGCTGGAAAGTGCCGTTTGTTTTAAAGCAACACTTTAATGAGGCTGTTCGAGCCTTCACAAAGCAGAAATCCACATAAACTGTTGTAGACTGGACAAAAAAAAAAATTAAAAAAAATAGAAAAACCATTAAAGGAAACATAATACAGATTATGTTTTCTTATCCTGCTGTTAAACATCTCTTTTTAATGTATGAGAGTATTAGAAAAACACAATAAAAATAAATGTTGCGTCAGACACTTTCTAAAAACTCCATCCCTGTTAATGCTGCTATTTTTTATTCATATACAGAAACGAGAGTCATCACGGCACAAACTGATGGAAAGTTTCAGTATTATTATGAATTACTCCCTGGTCCTTAATCAACAAGAAAACTAGTTATTACAGTGAAGAGGTCACACTGTTCCTTTAATACAAGAATGTAAGTTAAGAAGGTCATTGCTCTCCAGATAACTGCAGAAAGATTTCATCGTCCTCACAGTAAGAGAAATGTTAACAACAGTCACCTACGGAGATGTAGGGGTCCCACCTCTGGAGATGTAGAGGTCCCACCTCTGGAGATGTAGAGGTCCCACCTCTGGAGATGTAGAGGTCCCACCTCTGGAGATGTAGAGGTCCCACCTACGGAGATGTAGAGGTCCCACCTACGGAGATGTAGGGTCCCACCTCTGGAGATGTAGAGGTCCCACCTCTGGAGATGTAGGGTCCCACCTCTGGAGATGTAGAGGTCCCACCTACGGAGATGTAGAGGTCCCACCTCTGGAGATGTAGGGTCCCACCTCTGGAGATGTAGAGGTCCCACCTCTGGAGATGTAGAGGTCCCACCTACGGAGATGTAGAGGTCCCACCTACGGAGATGTAGAGGTCCCACCTCTGGAGATGTAGGGTCCCACCTCTGGAGATGTAGAGGTCCCACCTCTGGAGATGTAGAGGTCCCACCTACGGAGATGTAGAGGTCCCACCTACGGAGATGTAGAGGTCCCACCTACGGAGATGTAGGGTCCCACCTCTGGAGATGTAGAGGTCCCACCTCTGGAGATGTAGAGGTCCCACCTACGGAGATGTAGAGGTCCCACCTACGGAGATGTAGGGTCCCACCTCTGGAGATGTAGAGGTCCCACCTACGGAGATGTAGGGTCCCACCTCTGGAGATGTAGGGGTCCCACCTCCGGAGATGTAGGGTCCCACCTCTGACCCCTCAGGAAGGCTCCTGTGTTTTAATCCGTCAGCGGTGCTGTAACGTTACCGAGGGAGTTATCTGTAGATGCAGATTCATATTTTGTGCACAAACCATCACATGTAGACAGAATACACAAAGACAGAGGACCAAATACAGAGATTACACACAGTAAACACACATAAACACACAGTAAACACACACAAACACACAGTAAACACACAGTAAACACACAGTAAACACACGTTGTTTTTCCTGCCTCTGCAGTTATGCGTCCCACACTGTCTTCTCTCTGCTGTCAGACACTTCCCCTCCACCGCCGTGATCAAATCACCGTTTGGCTGAACTGTGACGGTGTGAACCACAGACATATATTCGTATATAAATACATATACTTTATGTCTGTGGGGTAAACAGTCGCAGTCCTGGTTCCAAGCAGCCACTAGGTGTCGCCCTCGCCGCGAGACCCCGCAGTGTTTTCTTATTTTTATTCTGGCTGTCCTTTTCCACTGGAACATGTGAACCCTCCTCTCCTGTATTTCTAGGAATTACAAGTTTGGCATGAAGTTGAGAGTAAACAGGGCGTCAGCTCATATATGCTAATGGTTTAACAGACCAACCAGGGAGGCAGAGGCGCTGTAGACACAGAAAACAGAGGTTTGTGGAGTCTTGAATTTAGAAACAGCTCATTTAACTTTTCTGTCACATAAAAACAAAGAGTCCAAAGAAGTTTTGAGACGTTTAATCCTGATGCAGATCATTTCTCCTGTTTAAATATTTCACCAAACTAAAATATTGTATATAAATCTGATTACACTGAACAATGTGGCAAACTGCCTCTAAGTTAACACTTCCCAAGTTACCATCTGACAAAGTTTCCATTGTTTTATTGGCCTGTTGTTGACCTGTAAAATTGCTGCAAAATGAAATGTTCTTCTGCATTACCCCGTTTATGACCCCGTTGTTGTTGTTTCAAAGTAAAAGCCACTTTGCTTCCAGTTATTATCAGCTGTTCAGTCTGGTGTTCAAACATACCTAAGAAACAGCTTTTTTGGGGGGGCTATCGAGAAACACATATAACATGGGAGGTCTCCTATTGGCTGCGGCTGGTCTCTAGCTCAGCCACTGGCCAATAGGGAGGCGGCGGTGTTTGTGCGTCGCCGCTGCGCTGCTATAAATCCGCAGCAATGAGCGATGAGAGGAGAAATAGTGACTTAAAGAAAGGAGACGGGCATCCTGCGCGTCAACTTCCACCGCTGCCGTTTGCGTTGGTCGTCGTGGGACGTGCGGAGCTGCAGAGGCGGACGTGACTTTGGACGGAGCTGCTCCCGCTGTCCCCGGACCCGCGCGCTCAGGTGAGGATGCTCCGACCGCGGAGCCCCGACGCGCCGCCTCAGCGGAGGAGAGGCGGACTCGGGACTCCGGTCCGCTCCGTGAAAAGGAAACCCCGTCCGATAGAGACGTGGTCTATAACGGGCGGTATTTTCACAGGGAAATGTCCCGCTGCCCTCCGAGCCTCCTCCTTTGTTTAATGGCTGCAGGGAGGAAGCTGAAGCTGCAAACAGCCTGTAAACACTGTTATCAACTCCGGCTCCGGCGGAGCTTATCAGCTCGGTCTGATAACCTCAGTGAGTCATCCTGCACACGCCGGCTGCAAACACGCCGAGCTGCTTTCATCAGTCAGTCGTGATGTCTTTCCCCGTGAGGACCGATCACTTCTGCTGCTGCGTGAAACTTCGGATTTCATCCCTTTAGAATAAAAGCCGCCTGTTGTCGCAGGAGCTGCTGTGATGAGGGAGGATCGGGGAGTCTCCGTGTCTGGGAGCTTTTTGTTGTCAGCTGGCTGCTCGTTAACTGTCTTTGTTTCAGCAGCGTGATGCACGTTCCCCTCTGCTGTTGTTGATACTGAACAGCTGAGCGCTTCTTTGCGTGCGTGTGCGTCAAGTCGCTGAGACGCTGTCCGTCTACATCCGGAAGAGAAACGTTAAAATAAAACCGGACAACGAATACGTTCGGAAAACATCGCTCGTTTCACACAATGTTGAACTTCCGTTGATTGATGACGGTAATATGAACTTTAAAGTCAAAGTAGTTACAAACCCAGCTGCGCATTTTCGTCTTCTGCATGCCCAGTCATCAAAGTCTCAGCGAGTAGAGAAACTCACTCGCCCTTTTATTTTGAAAATACCACCCGGAAAGTGAGTGTTTCATCCTGGCTAACTGCGCGGGGATGAGGATGAGGAGGAGGAGGAGGAGGGTAGAGATGCAGATTGGGTATGGAGGGGGAGGAGGGGTATTGTGCGGATGATTTCAGTCCAGTTCAGACCAGTTCTAAAGCTGCTCTTCATTCACCGCAATACACTTTGTGTCATTGTTCTCAGCCGCTTCCTAAAAACACGGGAAACCCGAGTGAAGTCTGGTCCGCGTGTCACCAGCTGATGCGTCTCCTCCCCCGCGGTGCTCTGCGCTCGAGCGACGGACGACATCAAAACAACTCGCCCTCCACGCGCCACGAGGGTCCGGGAGTTAATTGCTCATAAATAGGATTCGTTGAACAATATGAAACGAATTAAAACTGAAAAGGCAGGCTCTATTGTTTCTGTTACGGTTTCAGGTCAGGCCGTGTTTGTTTGAATGAAGAGCGTCACAGTCAGCGAAGTGTCCCATTTTAAACAAGGACATTATTATGAAACCGTTCAAGTCGTGTACGAGCTTAATTACTGAACACCAGGTGTGTTTTGCACGTGTCCGGTCTGTCTTTGTGATGTCGGTCGTATTTACGGTCCGGCCGCGCTCGCGCAGACAACAGAATCTCGCGCCGCACTGGTTCGAACCGGCTCGAGCTCGCGTTGCATTCACGTGCACTGGAGTTTTTCTGAAAACGGGACATTTGTTTTTATGGAAATATCTCTGTCGTGCTCGACAGACACCCGCTTCAACGGTGTAAACATTTCAGTTTATGTTTTCTTTCATCACAAAGCAAACAAATCCAACAAGTACTCGTGTCCTGTTCGGGTATTTTATTTTTTTGAAAACACCAAATTAAGATAAACCATTTTAATCTGTTGACATCAATATTAAGAATGATGGATTTGAAGACTTTGGTTCGAGCCTAAAACTGAAAAAAAAATCTAATTCGATTTTTTTCATGTAAAAGCTGAGTGAACAACATGATCTGCCAGTAAAGTGCCCTCTACAATCTTCTCCCACCGGATATGAATACAACCTCAACCTCACGTGTAGCTGCTGCAAGAACTATGTCACTAGCAGCCAATCAGAGACGACCTGTTCAACCCTCAAGCCAATCAGACTTGTCAGGGGGCGGGCATGTTTAATATTTATAGAAGGGGCTTGTGCCCCAAAGGCCTCAGCTGTTTTCTGTTTTTGATAGTCTTCTTCCAGAGCACCATCACCATCACCATCATCATCATCATCATCAAGCTACAACAAAAGATTGCATATGTTTCTGGCTCTAAAACACTTTATTATGAAATAAAGACGTATTGCAAGAGATCATATTGTTCGAATATATTCTAAATATGAAGAGCTAATGAAGCTCTCTGTGAACAAGCAACAAGACATGCGCATCATATCAGAACACGTCAATATCATTTCTGATCATCATCTTTGGATCAGTAAAATAATCAATCTATCTCTTTTTTTTTTTCTTTCTTCTTTTTCTCCCCTTTCTTGCCTCCCAGGCTCCAGCAGCCTCCCTCAGATCCAGTCAGGTCAGCGTTCGGCGACCTGCGACCCCCGCCGACATGGCTCCCACCCTGGCTACGGCCTTCTCCCGCCGCTGGTGGATGGCGGTGACGGCGGTCATCGAGAACCTGCTCTTCTCCGCTGTGCTGCTCGGCTGGTCGTCTCTGCTCATCATGCTCAAGTCTGAGGGCTTCTACTCCTACCTGTGCAAAGGACCGAGTGAGTCTGGTTTACATCATTTAAAACCAAGTGTACCTACATGGGGGCACATTTACTTACTCGGAGTAAGTCAAATAAATAATAATAAAAAAAGATTAAGTAAATGTATTGTATTTACTGTATTAAATGTATATTTACTCTACATTACTGTAGTATATAATCAGTATATTATCAGTATACAGTATACTGGGGACCTTTGACATGTTTCAAAGTTGCAGCCAAAACCACAGAGATGCAATTTTTTTTTATTCCACATATTCCTCTTCCTTGCCCGAAACCTGGTGCCTGCTTTGCCCACAATGCAACTCAAACCGATGTCAGTTCAGGCTGAGATTGAGGCTGCCCTCGGCCATTGGATCCTGAATTAGCCAGCGTTAATTAGAGATGAGGAGCAGCCCACAGAGATCTGTCTGGTGGGCTCGCTTTATCTCGCTGTTAGTCTTCAGCCGGCCGTAACTCTGAGGCTGTGTGGCTGCTTCACAAGTGCATTATTACACCTGGAAAAGTTCCCCTTCTCGAAAAGAAACTGACCACTTCCTCCCCCACCGGACCCCCCAGAGTCAGAGGAACATATTTGATGTAATAAAACATCAATAATAAAACAATGAGATGAATCGCTTTGAGATAAACCAGTGATGAATTACTTGTACTTTGGCTGATCATATTGACAAACTGTTTTCATGACGCTACTGCTGCTACTATGATAATATTTATCATGCAAATAACTGTCATACAGCTGATCCGGTATCTTTAAAACATCCTCTCATTGTGGGCTTCTTGGATTTAATCATAGGATGTGAAGGGAACACACTTGCATGATGACGCCTTGAGTTTCTCTGAGCTGCTGAGAAAAAACAAAAGCTTCTCAGCATTCACAGGTTCTTTATGCTGATTTAGCGACACGCAAACAAACGTACAAGAACCTATTTCAGGAAGTGAGCAACCTCAAACCTGCGAGGTGTCAATTCTTCCGTGGGAACAGGGATCTTTGAGAGAAGCAGATATCTCCATATTAGCAAACAGAGGATTTCTTATTGAGCCAACAGCTGAAATTTCTCTTGTAGAAAAAAAGCCGGTCTACCGGCAGCCGGCAGGCAACGAGCTTCAGAAGCAGCTCCGAAGTGCTCCTGAAACAACAAAGCAGCAGACGGGTCAGATTAGATTATTTTATGCTTTATTCTGTCCCCGACTCTCTCTGATCAAACGTGATGCAGCGAGCTGCTGCACTCAGCGGGTCATTACGAGATTGTGAAAAATCGCTTTGGCTGATCAGGACTTGAGTTCCTCCTGGTTTGGATCTGCTGATCGTCACAGCAGCACAGATAAGGTGAAACATAACAACACAGTGAATAAAGAAACGTCCAGTTCATCTCCATCATTGGAGTTTGAGTTGTCTCCGATGCCGGGCGGCGTTGAATGAGACCATTCATCCCTTCGTTCTCCACACTGATCACCACACAGACGGTTTTCTGTCTTTGGTCCTCTGATGGCGTCTTTGTCTGCGTATTTGTCTCTTTGTATCCTACAAAAGGAGCAGTGATAAAAACATGGAGTTCATTTGTGCACGAGGCCTTTTGATTGAATGATCTGCTGAGCGATAACTCTCTCCCTGAGGTCCGTGTGTCTGTCTGGATCAGGCGTCTCCTGCCGTCCCGGCTCTCCAACGTGGTCAGCAGTGTTACATCAGCAGTTCGTTTGTTTACTGGTAGCGGTGAGAAGTCGATGATGAGGTCAAGAGGATGCAACATGCGCAGTTCATGTGTGTGTGTGTGTTTGCTCACAGTGTGTTTGGTGTCTCGGAGTTACGTAGACGTGCAGCAATGTCCTACTCTTAGTGTGCAGAGGATCTGTCTGTTAGGTTAGGATGTTAGGTTACATTACATGTTACATGTTAGAAGTTGTAAATGTTTAAGTTTCTATTGTAAAACCTTTCAAACATACCGATATACCTATATAACTTAAATATTTATATATATTTATTATTATAAATTATGATTATTATAAATTTATTTATTATAAATTTATTTATTATTATATTATATTTATTTATATATATATATATATATATATATATATAAGCAGTCTCGGTTTCTGTAATAAAACCTGGTTGAAGTGATGAGAGACATGCTGCAACACTAGTTTGTATCGTCCATAGTTGCAGCAACGTTCCCTCTTTGTGTTCCCCGACACCGAGTTTTCTTGGCAGGCTCGAAAAAATGCGAAAAATCCTTTAATCTTTAAGCGCTACTCAGAAAAGTCAGAATATTTGAGAAATTTAAGCGTTATACTTCCAAATCGTTCACTAATTCACTATTAACGGTTCATTGTCTGTATGTGAAGAAGACTTTATGGCCCTGCCTGTTAAAATCTTTATCTTTACAAAATGGAAGAATTGATCATTATTTAAAGGACTACTTTGACATTTTGGAACATCTCTGTGCATCCTTTGTTTTTAGCTGACAAGATTAAACTGTAACTAGGAGACAGTTAGCAAAACTGGAAACACTAGTTTTACACAATTTCTTCTTCGCTTCTTTTCCACAAGTTAAACGAGAAGATTGACGCGTCTCGTGTGTCATCAGCTGGAGTGAGTAAGCAGTTATTTTTGCTTATTTGCACAATTAGCAGAATAGAAATAAGGGTAGACACAAAATCCTCCTATCAAGACTTCTGAAGCTAACAAATGAACATGTCTTATCTTGTTAGTTGCATTTTTACAAAAAATGACAAGTTGTGGTTTTACAGGCCAAAACATTGTGGCTTAAAAAAGTTAATTAACGAAGCATAATTAACTACTTGTTCATTTTGTTTCTATATTGACAGAGAAGCAACAAACAACCTAAAAAAAATGAAGCTTATCAGTGCTTTATAAGTAAAAAAGTCTGGTGTGCACTATTAAAAAAAGATGACTCAGAAGTCGTCCATCTCACTGAGCTGATGTTGTGTTACGGCTGTCTGATGTCCTCGTAGATATGAAGAGATACGATCCCTTTATCATATCTAAGGTGTGCCGGGATGCGTTTCTCCATCATTTATCCCCCAAACATGTTTTGAAAAATAAAAAAAGGAAGACCACTGTCACATACCAGGAATACGTAATATGTGAAAAGCACAAGAAGTACAAGTTGCAGCACGATACGGTTCATTATCGACTCATGTCAGTGAGACAAAGAGAGGCAGTCAGAGGCCGAGCGCACCAGACGACAACGGTTCGCCCCGAGATAATGTCGTTCCAGTGTTTGTCTGAGGAAACACCTCGCAGCTGTGGCGTGTGGAGGAATTTCAGCCAGTAGGACGTCTGATGATTTACAACGAGAGCCACAGTGGATTTACCTGTTAACACAGTGCAGTAACATATGGGAAGGAGAGGAGGAGAGGAGGAGGAGGTGAGAGAAATGTACATGCCTTCGTCTAAGTCATCCACCGCTCTCACCTTCCTCTCGTCTCTTTGTTTTGTGTCATGACTCGGTCCATCTGTCGCTGAGATTCTCGTTTTTTTTTTTGTTTTGCTCTGTTTGCTCGGCCAGCAGAAAAGCTTGTTTCAGCTCGCTGTGAACAGAATGGAAGTCATTCCCGAAAAGGAAAACAGAGTCTGAGTGGCTGGATGTTTGTTCCTCCCTTCTCATCTCATGCGTTGCGTGTTAAGCCTGCTCAACATCACTTGACCTCCGTCGGCTTTACATGCAGATGAACACAACTCCGAATAAAGCCACTGATGACCAGGATCAGTGGCTGAATCTGAGCCCACTGCCCCCTTATTGTGTATTAATACCGCCCCTGACATCGTTTGTGATCCTCCTCTATCAGCGCGCCTCTGATCGGGTTATCAGCTGCTTCTTCTGTGCTTTCGACGAATAAAGGGACGACTCAAGGAAACAAAGCTGTCAGCGCATTTGAGTAATGATTAAACCAAATGATGGTGTAGGAGTGAGTCTGTTTGACATCATGTGTGTGTACAAGGAGAAGCTTACAGAAGAAAAGGACACGTCAAGAAACACACACACACCAGTTTTTGTTGTGTTGAACATCCCCTGAATAGCTGACGCACAGCGAACACAGTGTGACTAAATAGAGAGAAGTTTTCAGAGAAGTCCCTGACTGTGTGTGTGTGTGTGTGTGTGTGTGTGTGTGTGTGTGTGTGTGTGTGTGTGTGTGTGTGTGTGTGCGCGTGCACAGGACTCTTCCCTTATTGACTCAGGTCTGCAGCGACCATTTGATTAGTCAGCAGTCGGGGGCCGCTGGGGGACAGATGCTGCTGCCTTCTGTTAGTCCAACAGTCAGCACTTAATGCTCTAATTCACCTCCAGTAGGAGCCGGCGAGGCCGAGCACGTAATCTGCCTGTTGACAGAAAGGCTCCATCAAAAGGGCTTTTAGTTGCTCAGCCACGTTGGTTCAGACTGAAATGTCTCAACAATAAGAGGATGGATTGGCACGAATTGTCAAACAAACGTTCACGCTGCCAAGAGGACGATTCCTACCGACTCTGTTGACCCTCCGGCCGGGCGTCTGGTTCTTAAACTGCTGATGTAAACATGGCAAAGCCAATCTTATTGGTTTAAGTTGAGGAAGACGTGTGCACCTTTCAGTTTATGAGCAAAAATGACTTCATTTATACATCTGAATAAAAAATATAGGACGCTGAACACACATTTAAAAAAAATGAAATGAAATGAAACTAAAACTCTTCATATCAAACTAATATACTACGACATGATTGACAGATGCCGGCGTGCGCCTCTGCTGTACCTTGTGTTTAGTGCAAGTTAGCAAATGCTAGCGTGCTAACAAGTTGGTAGACATGAGAAACAACCTCATACCTGCTGAATATCTGCATGTTAGCGCTGTCATTGAGAGATCTTTGGATGCTGACGTCAGCATTTGGCTCAAAACAAAGCTATTTCCACAGCAGGCATTTTAACTCGTCCCAGTTCTGCTCTGTCTGAACGCAGCCGTCATGAACACCTGTGCTTTCCCCACAATGACGAGTCAAAATGTCTGCTATGAAAAAGGCCTGCAGCCCAACAGAGCTGCAGGCCTACCTGACTTTAGTTTGACCATTTAAAGGGAAAATGCACCGATTTAATTTGACTTAAACCTGAATACTTATCATGCTACTGTTACTAATAACTACTCAAATGAAGGTTTCCCTGTCCACAGCTTTATGTTGAGATAAGAAGGTAATTGTTGATCCACAACGATAACTTGATTTTACTGATTTATTTTGTCAATCATTATTCAAATGATTCTATATTTAGGATGCACTTCAAGAAAATCCATAACATTAGAGGTGGATGACTTTCACCAACACTTCACAGACGTGCTTCAGTATCTGTGTGAATATTCAGACTAATCTTCGTGCGGCTGTGTACTTAAGTGCGGCCCCTTCGAGCTCAAGTGTCCTCCGTGAATGTTCTGAATGCAGCCGCGTTACAACAACACCGCAGTCATCAGATGCTCATCTGACCTTTCACCAGCGCTTCATCTTCGCAGTTGACGAGACACTTCTCTCCCCCAGAGTGCCTTTTATATGACGTAATGACTTCCTGTTGTTCCTCTAAACCCCCTCAGCGTCAACACCTCCTCCCCGGTCCCCATTTTAACCATGAGCTGAATCAGCAGAGGCAGAAATCAACATCACACCCCCGCTTTAAGAGCACGGAGGGAAAGCAGATTTCCAGTTCTGTTGTTTATTAGACGGAGCAGAAAGTTTGAGCTGCAGTTGACAAGCTGCCCCGAGGACTGGATGGAGGAAAACTCTCAGATGACTAAGTGCTTCGTCGCTCCCCCCCCCCTCCCCCATCCCCCCTCCTCCCTCCTCCACATACAGTATGTGCTAAATGCGGAATCTCTATTGTTTTCCTGCCGGTTTGACCATAAACAAGTGGAGGTGATTGACCAGTTCTGTCAGCCCTCCTCTTCGTCCTCTGTCTGTCTGTCTGTCTGTCTGCTGATATCAGCAGAGTTTAACCAGCAGCAACAGTCTATTAGAGCAGAAAGACTGAAATAGACTGAACTCAGTGGACTGTGTTTACCGGTGATTCAACCGAGACGCAGAGTCCCCCTCCACTGTGCCAGGTTCAGCTGGGACTATTTCTGGTGCCTGTTTATCTTATTTATTGTGTTCTTTTCCCACCGGATTGTTTACGTGACCTTTTTAATGAGTCTCCTGGCTTTTCGATCAGTGGCTCAGCTCTCAGGGACGGGAGGGAGGGTAAATGTAGAAGCTCAGGCCCGAAGGAGAAAAATTAGAAACGAGCTCTGTTGAAATACCGAGAAGGTATTATTTTAGATCTCAGGGGAAACCTCTTGAACGACTGAACACGTCGACAAGGGTTGTTAGATCATCAGAAAGGAGAATGATGATCTGACAGCATGGCAGGATAATATTGCAAAACAAAATGCTTGCATTTTTAAATCTTTCTGTCTCCTCTTCTTTTTCTGCGTCCAGGCAACAGCTCCATCCTCAACGTCTCCACCATCTCTGAGCCCGACACAGAAGAGGAGTACCTGACGATGAACGACTGGCCCATCTGCAAGGACCAGGACGAGATGCTGAACCTGGCCTTCACCGTGGGCTCCTTCCTGCTGTCGGCCATCACTCTGCCGCTGGGCATCGTCATGGACAAATACGGGCCGCGGAAGCTGCGACTCCTGGGGAGGTGAGGCTGGATGAGAACACAGTTGAAGGTCCTTCTTCTTTTCTTTTACCGCCTTCCTCCTACTCATAACCGTCGCTTTGTGTCCCCAGTGCCTGCTTCGCCTTCTCCTGCCTCCTCATCGCCTACGGTGCCAGCGATCCCAACGGTACGTATCTGCTCTCGTGTCGTGTTCACTCGGCTGCTGTCGTGCTGCTCGTGCAGGCGACCGGTAACAGAGCGCATTAAACACGCGGGCACCGGCGGCGCATTAATGCTGCGGCGGCGCTTTCATCGATCGGACACGATGGGCGTCGTTAGCTGAGTAACAACATCTGATCTGCTCTTTCTCCCGCAGATCTGTCCATCCTCATCTTCTTTGCATTGGCGTTGAACGGGTTCGGCGGCATGTGCATGACCTTCACCTCTCTGACGGTAAGCTTGGTCAACATTACAACACCCTGCGCTGCCGTTCTATCGTCGTATTCTAGTTCACTTTTAGTTGATTTGTTGGCTGGTCAAATGATACTCACCCAAAAATGTAGGTAGAAAAGCCGTAAACAAACAGTATCTGAATGTTAGAAAAATGACTCAGAGGCTGTTTTCAAACTCAAACATATCGGACATTTATTCTTGCAAGAAGGAGCAAATACATGTACACTCAAAGAAAGATGTCCAGCATTGCTCGAAGTCTCTCCTCCAGTTCAGCTTATATACAGTGAAACAGTTGACGGTCACCCCCATTCCCTCTGTATATCTGATTTTGTAGATAGTACTGAGTGAGGTCGTAGGTCACAAGATAAAGGTACAGAGACGTTGTAACTGAGACTATAGAACCATGTTGTGCAACAGATAGACAAACATTTGACAAGTATGATGAGTTCATTATTTTTCCATCCCTGAACCACTAAGATCCACAAAGGCCTTTAAGATCTCCAACAATTTGGACCAAAAAACTTAAATGGAGTTGCTGGGATAAATCAGCCCTGAATGTTTTGTTGTTTAGCTTCGATGACCTTCAGATTTGTTTGAGGGAATGAGGAGCGTACAAAAAGAAATCACATACTTTACAAGGATTTTAGCGTTTCATGGTTTACTGGCGTATCAGAAGTCAGATGTCAACCACAGTACAAGATCCTGCAGGGAGACTCTTTACAGACTTCTACGACCATCGAGTGTCTCTCGACCAACGAGGCCACGCAGGCCAGTTTATAGCCTCGCTAGCGGGTAAACTCAAACTGTCTGCCATGAATCTTTGCTTATAAACTATAAATTAAAAATGAATACAGTGTTTTTCAGAATCAATGCAGTATCGCAAAACATAAATCCCGATGCTCAAGTGTATACATTTGTTTTTTTTAAATCCCTTGTCAGTATAGGTCACGCTTTCATACTTATTTTGTGAGAACATGCAAATAAATTGTGTGGTACCATCTGACACCTAAAAACTTTATTTAGGTTCATATTTAGTTTATTACACCTCTGAAAAACAGATTTAAAAAAAACAACAAAAAAAGCAAATGTTTATATCAGCAAACCAGCGTAGCTCAGTTTGATGTGAGCGGAGATGAAATGAGAAAAGAGCGTATAGGTGAAGGAAGAGATGATAAGATTGCAGAAGAAAAGTTGTGGTGAGCAGGAAACGGTTGGGAGGAAGAGGAGCGGCAGGAGGAAGGATTAAAGCGCTGCGATGTGATAGCTGGTGGGGAGCTGGAGAAGAAAAACAAGGAGAGACAGACTGACTGTCAGACAGACGGAAGCATTTGATGAATGACGGAGAAGACGGAGAGAGATGTGTGGGCAGCTGACGGGAGGAGAAGGGATGAGAAAAGTCAAGATGAGTCAGAGAAAGTGCCGCATCACAGGAGAGGACATGTGAGAGAGACACGGAGAGGACATGTGAGAGAGACACACGGAGAGGACATGTGAGAGAGACACACGGAGAGGAGAGAGTGATCTATTATTCACTGATGCTCTGCTGCTCTGGCCACGAGCCAAAAAAAGACCTTTCCTCATTACTATTTCATCCTCACAAGGACACATGGATCACTCGCGTGTGTGTGTGTGTGTGCGTGTGCGTGCGTGTGTGTGCGTGTGTGTGTGTGCGTGTGTGTGTGCGTGCGTGTGTGCGCGTGTGTGTGTGTGTGATAAAGTAAAAGGCTGTAAGGGGCCCTGCTGGAAAAAGATATGTACAATGCAACACACACACACACACACACACACACACACACACACACACACACACACACACACACACAGAGCGGAGACAGACTGACACAGAGGACGCAAACAGGAAGCAGCAACAGGGGAACTGAGTGTGTGTGTGTGTGTGTGTGTGTGTGTGTGTGTGTTCCCCAGCCATGCTTTGCTGTTTTCGGCCTACTGGGACCATAACAGACACACGCACACGCACACACGCACACACAAACACACACGCACACACACGCACACAAACACACACAAACACACAAGTTGTTGAGCTGCTTTCATCCCGCTGCACTCCCCCCTGCAGCCTCCCTCCCAGTCTCCCTGGCTGTTTTCTTCTCCAGTTTCAGCCCCCCCCCCCCCCTTCCCCTCCCTCCCACCCCCACAAGCAAGGCCCGACTGGCACACAACTGTAAAAGCTGTACACACTATACGCTGCTGTGCATGTGTGTCTTGAGTGTGTTGTTTTAGCTGCGGAGGGGCCTCTGACCTGCAGTAAGCATGAGTTACAGCTCCCTGCAGGTCCAGACAAATGTTTTGCTTTTAGTGTGTGTGTGTGTGTGTGTGTGTGTGTGTGTGTGTGTGTATGTGTCATTATATCTGCAGGTCTTGAAGATTCCTGAAAAGCATTCAACAGTTCAGTTTCCTCAAAAGCAGGCCTTCGACGTGTTAAAGTCAAATCTAAATGATTTTCTCTTCTATTGCGACAGTTTACACTTCTAGGAAGTATCGAAAAAATGTATAATTCTCTGCATTATCGTTCCCAGTTTCAGGTATTACATTTGACTCAATGTTGCGTCTTAAAACCTCCTGAAAAGCCTTGAAGATGGAGGAAGTGCTGCTGTGTGTCTGGCTCTTTCCTTTTCCTGAATCTCTGGGTCGAAGGTTGTTACTGAGGAAAACAAGTATTTTAAGACTGTAACCTTTATTTCTCGGGGTAAAACGCGGTGAGGCTGCGTCTCAGGCATTAGCAGGTAACAGACACTCCTCAGGTCAGACTGATCCATCCTTGTGTTTCACTCATTTGGGACGAGAAGCGGAGATTTCGTTCACCCTCTTTGTACTTTCTTTTCCCTTCTGTTATTTTCTTTATTCGTCTCCGCTTTGCTCCTCATTCTCCTCAGTGGATGCACACTCAGCACTCAGCATCCCGGACCGACATGGAAATCAGGGAGTGAATCTGAGGAGAAGAACGGGAGGGAGGGAGGGACCGAAGGAAGGAAGGAGGGGCGGCCAATCCCCTCCTCTCTGCTCTTCACTGTAAACAGCATCATGTTTCTGAGAATCTCTCCTCTGCCTTTATTCTCAAACAGACCCCACACATATCCTGTACATCCAGTCCGACCACACCCACAGGCACACAGGAAGCTCCGCCTCTTGTTCTCTGGTTTGCGGCACGTGTTGAAGCCCCCTCCGCCGCTTCCAGGGGTTTTGTCTCCCAATCTGACGCTCTGCCTGCAGCCACGATATGCTTTCCCTCTGATGCTTTGTAACGTATCTCTCCTCTGTTCTCAACACTCATCAGGAAACACGACATGTTCTCGGTTATTTTCTCCTTCATGAAAGAGCTTTCAACTCGTGAGTTTTAGGCCCGATGGCGGGACGAGGAGTGATTTCTCGTCGGGGTGAAAAAATGTACGAGGCGTGCTCACACAGCACTTCATTCTCCCCGGTGAAGGGATGAGGTCTATTTTTAACCCCGCCGGGGATGGCAGGGCGAGATGGAGGAAGTACAGTACCAGCTCCGTTTGCTGCACGTGACCTCATGAAAAAAAACATGCCAAAGGTCAAGAGTTAGGCTGTGATGGGAGCTGGGCAGACAGGGCGGCGGCGGCCGATATCGGGCTCATGTTGGCGCGGACTTTGTGTGAGTTCTGGCTGCAGTCCGGTCCAGGTGGTTTGCTGGATCCGGTTTTCTCAACCACCTGTTCAAGAACCTATTTCTGGTGGGAACACACAGGTGTTTTTTAGGTTTTATTTCTGCTGGTTTCAGTTCAAAATATGCTCCCGAAAAAAATACAAAAATATCACTTCTTCTAAAAGGAAGCACAAGATGACATCAGGCGGTGCTGTCTGCTGTTCGTCAGCAGCTGTTTGCTAATATCATAGCACTCTTGGCTGCTCTTTATGATGGATGGAGTCCCATCCTGTGCGTCAGGGCCGGACCGGTCAGAGCTGGTTCTCGACGGTCTGAGCAGCACGCAGCTGAAGTTTCCACTCGCTGCAGCAGAAACCCTCTTCCTTCTTTCATTTCTGTCTTCTTTTCCTCTCAGAGTGTCCAGTTTCCTCATTTTTGTTCATTTTTTTTTTTTTTTGCCCCTCATCCGGCTTAAAAGGCTCGGCATGTGTGTTTTTTTTTTTTTTCCCCGTTCCCTTTTCGGCCTCTTTGTCACCTCATATTCTGCCTTTTTTTTTCCATTTTCATTTTTCAACACTCAGCACACCTCTTATCCAGAGCGACCGACAAAATGCGTGCAAAAGTGCAGGAGCGGCAAAAAGTTGCAATCACAGGGAAAAGTTGCTCTGAGAACGTGTTCACAAGACAGACTTAAGGCTGAATACACAAATCTATACTGTGGGAAAGTCAGTCATCGACAAACAAATGAATGTCCTTATTTGGGTCACATGTATCGTGCAACATTCATCTCCTTTGTCTGCAATGATAACATCCAGCAACGGCCCCCAAATAAGACTGAATCTCAAGTCTCAACAGGCCCGTGTGACTGAAACAAGTTTAAGTGTGTTAACCAGCAGCTCTGTGAGCGACGTGTCCGCAGTGACAATGCTAACAGGTTAATGTTTAGCAGGTATCATGTTTACCATAATCACCGGCTGAGCTAAGCATGTATAACATTTGCTAAATAGCAGGTTGAGTGAGTTCTGGAGGAATTTAACCTTCATCACTGTGAGGCCCTTTTAAAAGCTGCGATTTTTGTTATTGGTGGATCCAGAGACTTTTAAAAGTGCTTCGACTGCTCCAGGACATCTCGGCTGTGGCCCAGGAGCTGGTTTTAAAGGTCTCGAGTTGAGTCGAAAAGCAACATTTTCATTCACTCCTCTTGACACACAAGCGAAAGAGAGTTTTCAGTTTATTCAGGTTTGTTCCGCTCAACAAAATGTCATGATTAGTCGTGACAAACTGGCGCTTGTATTCAATACCAAGTTAACCTGGATACTATTGAAACAAAACTCTTGAATGCACCACTGCATCTCAGAGGTGAATTTATTTCATTATAATCATTGTTTTTACTCCATTTATCCAACACCAGCCTTTCCAAAAAGATTTCTGCACATGCACCTGCTGCTGAGCGAACCCGGATCTCTTATCTCCGGGTGACTGAAGCTAAAACCTTTAAACCTTTAGTGGTTGTTCAAATAGACCAACATGTACTCTCTGCATGGATACACTGAGATCACAGAGCTAACAATGGAGCTATTCAGGGAAGAGGCAGAGTAGGTGGTGGGTGCTATTATTTCGAAGAGCAGTCTGCTCTCAGACTTTTCCCCCGCCGCTCCCTCTGAGATTAATGTAGTGATTGTGATATTGATGATGTAATGGAGGTCAGGAGGCTACTAGGAGCACTTAGAGATTAGCAAAGCTGGCGTTTAATAAGGCAGAAAAGGCTGAGTGAGGAAAAGAGGTGAAATATCCAGAACAAACAGTGGGAATACCTCTGATGTAGAACTACATCATCACATACCTGGAAGGCTGAGAAGCAACACATTCCTCTGATGATTAGAAAATCACCAAACAAGGCGCTGCTCTCTGAAATTAAATCTTACCGGGATTAGAAATGAAAACACTTATTGATTTTTAGCCAGCCAATAAAGATTCATCACTTTGGTCCAGACTGAATTGTCTCGCCAGCTATTGGTTGGATTGCCATTATATTTCATATACGCTCAGGATGAGCTGTAATATATCTGGAGACTTTTAATTGTGCGCCATCAGGCCCGGGTCATTTGTCCAGATTAGCACATGTTGGCATGCCAATATTAAGCTAAATTAAATTGAACTAAACCAAAGATAGTTGGCATTGTAAACATTATTGTACTTTTAAAGATGCTGCATCTGTGTCGTACTAGAGTAAACGTGAATAACAGTTTCTTACTTGTACATAGCATTCAAAATTTAAATCAGAATTTCAGCTGGGAAAGTTAAATATTTCTGAACGCTCACAGATAATCTGATTTAGAGCAGCAAAACAGGTCCAGACAATATCGAGGTCAACCGAGCGCTGTATTTTTATTCTATTTATTGGTTAAGGATCCTGTACAGAGCCTACTTTCACAAATATTTTTTTATTGTACATTTAGTGAGGAGCACTAATACAACTAATGCAAAAAAACTAATGCAAAAAAACCCAGCACAAAACCAAAAGGTCTTCCCCTTTCTATGACCTGAATATTTATAGTTATAAGGCATTCATAAAATGCAGCTGCTTTTTAATGAGCGGGAACATGAGAGCTAGCGGGTGTACCATTGTCCGTTTGGTTAAAAAAAACATTTGAGACAAATTTGATGTCAGTGACATGAATCGTGTCTGTTGTTTGGTACAGTTACTGAGCCGGTTGCTCAGTGTGTCTGTTAACGCCTGAAGCGGCAGCTGTCCGCCTGACTAATGTGTTATTGACTCCAAACTACAAAAGCACTGTCATGTGCTGCTCCTCCCATCCAACTCTCTCACTGCCACTTCATCTTCACGCAACTGAACCCATTAATCCTCCACTTCTTCTTTCAGAAGTAGCAGACCGAGCCGGTTTGCAACATGTTTTTGGGAAACGGAGGTCTCAGCAGCTGACTGTGACTCAGACCCGTAGTGACCCAGAGAAACTCTCCGTGTGACGTAAGCTCTTTATCAGGCCGGCGCACAGCGGCGTAACAAGCTCTGGATGTTTGGTTTGGTCCGGTTGGAGCATGCCGCTGCACACTCAGATCATTGGAAGGTTGTTTTTTTTTCTCTGGCACTACGTTTCCTAACTCACGTGATATTGTTGTTTTCGCCCACTCACACATGCGCTCCCAGAAATGATTGCCAGTGGCAACAGCTCTGCTTCCAAATAAACCTGTTCCCAGAGCGAGCAGATAAGCCCGGGCGTATTAGAGACAGCCCTGAGGTGAATGACAGGTAGGTTTGGGACGTACTGATCCCCTCTGCAGTGGCCTCGTTCCTTTGTGTCTGCACTGAGTATGTGGAGTTTAAATGGGATGGTGTTCATTTGAACTAGTCATTCAGGGCCTGTATAAACATTACTGGGGTGGTAAAACTCCAGGGTTATTCATATTTTCTAAAAAACAAACAAACACAACATACCAACAACAAAATATTGTGTAGGGATTTTGTTTGTGACGTAAATTTCAAAATGAAATCGGAGCATATTTGACATACTTCATAACGACAGTTAAAAGAACAAGTGTTGATCAGCGCCGCCACCTTGGACACAGTTAATAATGTACCTTATAATATTCTACATTTCCAAATAAGAGGAGGTGTCACCTTCATCCTTGAAACCTGGTTCATGTTGAATCTTTGGCGATGGTCTCCTTCTATAGTCATAAAGGTCCTTGTATTTAGGAGCATTTGCCTGTTCACCTGGTGGCTTCTGTCTCTGACACAGGTTGCTAATGGCAACCCACAGTACAGACAGTCATAGCGACCTCGTAACGATCCCTTTCCATCACAGGGCCAGTCAAAGCTAGCCTGGTATTTCTGAACCCAAATTCCCTGCGTGAATAGATACGGGTCTGTCTACCCTCCATTGAGGACCGTTTCCCTCCCATTATATATCTCATACAGTCCTTTACTTCGCTGCCCACAAATAAATATGAAGGGAACAAGACTGGCCATAAAACAGACCCATTGTTACAGGCTCAAAAGAGGAAGTGATAGAGCGTGAGTGAGTAAATGTGAACCTGTTGACTCTGCATAGATACAGTACGCTGGCCTTGATATGTCATCACCGCTCCAAACCTGCTGAGATGGTGATTTGCGCCTCCTCTCCGCTCCTCTCCATCAACTGGGCCAAAGGTCGGCCATCTTCCCGAGCACCCGCCGCCTCGTCAGTAACTCAGTCCCCTCGTGTAACGTGTCACACCGTGGTTCATGTGCTTGAGTGCCGCCGCAGACAAACAGCAGTGGAGGAATTCGGGGACGGGGGGTGGGGGGGGGGGGTTTGTTATTCTGGATGTCATGGCAGGGGCGTAGCGATTTTATTTTTTTGGCGCTCACCTTTGCTCCAATTAGTCCAATTAGTGAGAAGGTTCAAACAGCTGGCTGACAAGCTTCACCCCCTGTGGTGAGCACAGCGTCTGGACGGACAGATGAGGACAATGAGGGGGACCGCAGGGATCTCTCAGAGCACTTCTGCTATTTATGACCCATAATAAGAGCGCTGTTAGTGAGGAGTTACTGTCGGGTTTTGAACTCTCCGCCCCCACCCGGTCACAGCGGACCCGCTTGGTTCCGTTTGTTTTCCTCCCTCCTGTTACTGTACGTTGAGTCATCCAGCTGGCAAAAATTAAGCATCACGCCAAAGTACATCACGGAAACGTCTGAGCCACATGTTGCTCTCTTGGTTTCTGCTCTTTGAAGAAGACTGTTTACGGTTTGAAGTTCGTCAAGAACACTTTGTGCTCTCTCGTCTCGACTCGAGCGTCATTATGCAAGACTCTCTATCAGGGAATGTATAGCTCAGGTAGTACTTTTAAAAGAAAGCTTAAAACATATCTCTTTACTTTAGCCTTTAACTATACTCTTGAAGCTCTCTCACACTTAAACTACCGCGCCTTTAAAATGCATATTGCATATTTTATGTTTTAACCCTATTTGTGTTAAAAAAAAAAAAAAAAAGTTGTATGCTGCATTCTTTCACAGTGAGCGGCCTTCAGTAGGTTTTAGGACAAAATATGAAAACAAAGATTAGTGACCTCCTGTGCACTGAACAAAAATGAAGTAATTAATCTACTGTAGTTTACTAAATCCAATTATAGATGTAATTTTGGCTCGCAGCAGCGTGACCGCTGTAGGCTAACAACTGTTTCCCCGGGTGGTATTTAAAGGAGAACAGTCAGTGCTATACGTAGCCTGGCAAATTTTATGTCATATAAATTAAACTGTTCATATAAATTGAACAGGTCAACTTGTCTGTCAAATCTTACTTTGTCTGACATTATGTTTTTGTATTCTTTAATAATTGTTTGGGTCTATATGTTTACATGTATTTTATGTAGTCGACTATTATAAGTTCGACATTGTTTATCTATCTATCTATCTGTCTGTCTGTCTGTCTGTCTGTCTGTCTGTCTGTCTGTTGCTCTATCGAGTGGATACTTGATACTTCCTCCAGGCTAACAGCGTTTCACAGTGATGTCAATCCCGTTCAGGTCAAACTTGACACTCTCTGCTGTAGTTCCTGTGAATCTCTGGATTCATGTGTGTTTAAATGAACTCTGTTTATTCTATTTAAGTTTGTAAGCTGATCTGTTGCGTCTGTTCTCCTCGCAGCTCCCCAACATGTTCGGAGACCTGAGGTCCACCTTCATCGCCCTGATGATCGGATCCTACGCCTCCTCTGCTGTCACGTTCCCCGGCATCAAGGTAAAATCTGATCTGTTACCTACTTCAACCAATTTTTGATTTACCCCCAAATATTCATTCATCTCGGAAAACAATAACATTGCTACCAGAGAAGGTGTAATTGATTCTCTGTTTCTTCCTGCCTGTAGGTGATCTATGATCTGGGTGTCACCTTCTTCGCCATCCTGCTGATTTGGGCCGGTTGCGCCTGCATTGTCTTCTTTAACTGCTTTGTCAACTGGCCTCTGGAGCCCTTCCCCGGCCCAGAAGACATGGACTTCACGTAAGACTAACACTCATTCTGGCACACGAACAAAGGCGTATAAACACGTGTAGCTTCCAGCTGTAAGTGTTGAGCAGCCGCTGTAATGGGATTTGGAAACCTCAGGTCATACCTGCTCTAAATGGACTCTGACTCATCCCAGGCATCCTGTATTCTCCACACAGATTGCTGCATTATGACATGCACATGTGCCAGCTTGCATACACACACTCATGCACAGTAAATCCCCTGTAATGCAGCGGAGACTCAGCGGGCCCTAAAGGGGAAAGCCCCATAAAACCAGATGATCGGCCGGCTTTGCTCTCATTCACCTGGATCTCTTTATGTTTCCATTTGTTTTTTCCCCTCTTTTTCTTTCTGTCTCTGCTGCCATGTTTTCTTCTTCCTTACTTTCATCTCCCTGTTTTCATTCGACCCGTTTTCTCTGCTATGTATTTTTTTTGCTCACGTTATCTCCTTAAACTTTATTTTCTTTCCTGCGTTCTCTCAGGGTGAAGCTCAAGTTCAGCTGGCTGGGCTTTGACCACAAGATCACCGGGAAGCAGTTTTACCGGCAGGTGACCACAGTGGGGCGCCGTCTCAGCGTAGGCAACTCCATCAAGCAGCAGCACCAGCAGCCCAAAGACCTGGCCACCCAGGAGGCCAACAAGCTATGCCTGTCCACCGTCGACCTGGAGGTGAAGTGCAAGTCCAAGGAGGAGAGTAAGTGTTAAATCAGGAGACCTCACTCATGTTAGTGTGGCAGTGAAAGGGAAAGCGTGAACAAATATTCGATGACGCTTTCTGGTGTTGGCTCTCACTGTTCGAGCCCGTTCAGCTTTTTTTTTTTAGCTGCTTTTGTTGCCGTCTTACTATGAAAACTGGAATCTCCAACATGCTGCTACCAAAGCGTCACAGCCATCTGTGAGAGAAAACAAATCCAAAAACACAGTGAAGTCAACTTGAGTGCTCCACTGTAGTGAAATGATTCAGTCTTGAGGAGAGGCCGTCCCACTGATTGTTGACTATTTGTTGTGTCCCCTTTGGACGACTTATGAATATTCATCTGAGCGTCTGAAAAGCCAGTCTGCCGATGGGACGGCCCGTTGAATGAAGCGGGCAGGAGAGTCGCTCTGTTTGCCAGATTAGTCTGAAAGCTGTTTTACAGACAAAAGCTTTGCAGACAAACTGCCCGTCCCTCAGTGCCGGGATGACGAGTGATACGAGTCATTTGTAAAGATCTCCATTTAAAAATCAGGTCATGAAGCCATTTCTTTTCTCTCACACATGTTGGAAAGATTCATTGATAATCCCACATACTGCAAAATAATTGAACTGGTATGGAAAGCAATGAGCTATATTCCACTTTTATGTAATACATAAGCCCGTAGTTATATGTATTTATAGTCCACAAACAAAAATAACAACAACAATAACTTGATACTCATTGAGATCCTCACAATTTGTTTCATTTGTTCATTGTTGATGAACACATGAATCTACTATTGAATCAATATCCAGCTCAAACACTAGTGACGAATAGAGGAGGGATTCAAATAATATTCTGAAACATTCCTACACTGTACAAGATGTATATACAATAGCCTGACTGCTAAAAGCTTCTTTTATTTTACAATGATAATGGAATAACTGACTTGACATTAACCAGCGGAGTATCGTCATCTTAATTTGTGTTGCTCATTGCCGCTACAGAACGATGTTAGCCCCTTTTCTCTTATCAACACTGTTTCCAGCTGCACCCAGAGGCAGATTTGGTGAAAACGTTTTGATAAACACAGGCTGTGTCTCAAACTACGCACTTGGCTACTTACAGATGCTCTTTTGACTGCATTAAGTGTGTAAACACTGTTAAGTATAGAAACAGTGCACTTTGAGTACAATGAGAAGATGGTGTATTCATACCGGTTTTAAAATGGAGTATGAAACGTTGGACGCTTTTCACCCTCAATTGTCGCCATCATGGCTACGTAGCAGAAAGGGCGGAACCAACCAGATGTTTTCTACCTGCAGCAGCTGTTTAGATTCAGATTCATATTTAGGTTTCTTTATTGTCCATTACATTTGCAAAATTTTTTTTAATTTGTCCTTGACACTGGCACACAAAACAACACACATTGTACACAACAGTGTGCTACACACTCAACAATACATTACAACTATAACAACACAACCTATGCAACACAACGAGTGTGTATCCTAGAAATCTTAAAGTGACCAAGTGGCAGGAATAAAAGTGATGTTTTCATTGGCATTATTCAACAATAAATTAATATCATTATATTATCGGAAGTACGCAAATTGAGAAATAACTACAGTTTAACTACCGGAGGCAGAGAAGACACAGAGTTAGCAGTTAGCACTTAGCTAGAGAGGCAGATATCTGTCTCTGGAGTCTGTGGAGACCAAAGAGTAGAAAACTTTAAAAGCTGATAATACTGTGAGCTGTTTCTGTTGCCTCCAAGCGAGAAAAACAATTAACTTTAACTTAGTTGTTTTTTCTAAAATCAGACAAAGTAAAGCCTTGAAAAAGCTTTTTGAGGACATTAAGATTTCCCAAAACAACACAGACGACCCAGATGCCCCCCGCCAGCTCCAGATACTGTATGTTTGTAGAACAGGAGGCCTGACCTACATCTGTACGCCACAATTAGGGCACAAGCCCCCCTTTACCTCTCCGTGGTACCCCTTAAACTGCGCCTGCCCTACATCCATGCTAAGCTAACCTCCTTTAACCCTACACCTCCGGGCCTCCTCAGGCTGTCCTGTCTCTTCCACCGGGGTCAGGAGCTCCCAGCGGGGGATTCTGGTTGCTCCCCTCTCGGTCTCTTTGGTACCAAACGGACCGTGGAATCGGTTCGGACCTCCTTCTTAGAAAAGCCGCTCAGCAGGTGTGTGGCATGCTGGCCAGAGAAACATTGTAGTATCAGCTGGTACGAGTGTGAGTGTGTGTGTGTGGGTGTGTGTGTGTGTGTGTGTGTGTGTGTGTGTGTGTGTGTGTGTGTGTGTGTGTGTTTGGACTGTATTCATGATGCCCATGGTTGGTTTCATAACAGCTGGACATGTTCCGTCTGTCAGGAGCCTTAAAGAGGCCCATATTACACACACACACACACACACACACACACACACACACACACACACACACACACACACACGCACACACACATGCACACAAACCTGCTCCCCTCTCATTTTGCTCTAATTTGATAGCAGCTGTGTGGAGGCTGCAGAATATTTATGTCTTGTTTTTGCTCACTTTGCATCCAAAAAGCAGATTTCTTTTGTTCATAGTAAATCATGTACCCGATCACTGACAAACTAAGGGCGGCCACAGTGTACTAGTTCAGTCTGTAAACTACACTTTGTACCAGCGCTGAGGACAGACTAAGAAGGTCACTGCTTGATTTATACACCAAAATAAAATCCTCACTTATTTATAAGATATATTTACCTCTTCGAAGTCTTTGACCGCGGCTGCTTCTCTTTTACCTCGATTCTAATAATGTGCAGCTCAAAAGGCTCATAAAACATCACAAGCCCTGACGAGCGTGACCAAACAATGCCTGTAATGGTGCCTGGTTTGGATACCTGTTGTTCAAGGCAATAAACCCATCTGCTCCATCTGTGCACCCTCCATTAATTGGTCCGTCCGGCGCTCCACCATATGGACACTTGTGTCCATTTTCCATTTATATTCACAACTTTGATTAATGATCAACTCCTCCTGAAACCTACTTCTCTTTGAGTCCCCGCTGCTTCTCCGTCACGTTGAGACGTGTTGCCGTGGCACCCAGGGGCCAGTGGGAATATTTAGATGACAATCTCTTCCCTCCGCCTTCGCAGTAGACGTACCTGGAGGCCATATTCATGTAGTTTTCCATCAGATGAGTTTAGAAAGTGAGAACTGGTAGGAGGTGAGGCTTGTGTGGGCTTGGAGCCGTCTGCACGGTGCAGGAAGGTTCACTGCAGCAGACGGGGGCTTCGAAAGGAAGTGATGTGTTGAAATGAGTGACAGGAAAGATGTGCAGTCGTACCTCAGTACTTTGTTCATATTAACAGTTAATGGCAGCACAGATTTATAGACCACACTGTTGTTTGGTGGCTTCAGTGTGAGAACAATAAAGACTGAAATATCATAATAAATATTCAGTGGACGGCCATGAAATTTTGTCCTGCGTGTTCCCCAGAGTCCTTCTGAGTTTGTTGATTTCCTGCTTTTAACTGAAACACTAACAACAAGTTGACGTTTGCAGTTTTCTTTTTGAAATATCTTCACAACTGCCATCTGGATTGTTGCTGAATTTGCTACAAACATTGATGATCCTGTCAAGACGAAGGATCATCCAGCACCATCCTCAGGCCCAGATTTCCCATCAGCCTCTGCTGTATTTTATGTTCATGTGCAAATATTAGAATATTAGTGCTGAATTGATATGAAGAACATGGTAAACATTATACCTGTTGAATAGTGTCATTGTGAGATGTGGTCATATTAACCTCGAAGCACTGGTATGCCTTTAAACATCAGAGTGTGTTAATCCACATGTTGAAGCGTCCTCGACACTGAACTCCAAGTTGCTCCCGAGGAGGCGACCACCTTGTCTGGTAGCTCTGTTGCCAATGATGTGTGAATCTTTGTTTGAATAGAAGGTAAACACTGTCAAGCCCTTTTTAGACCGTGTGCCGATTTTTTTCATCATTTAAATCCTCCATTTAAACGCCATTTAAAAGTAAAAAAAAAACACTTTTTTAAATCAGTTTTTGAAGGCTTGGATCTGAGCACTCAATAAAACGTTTGGCCCTATGATGTTTCCGTATGTTCCAGTGCAGCTTACACAGCTTCATGTTGATTTTGTAAATCCTTCATCTTTTGTTTTAGACAGTCTAAATCTGACATTTTGAATATGAACCTCACACATATGTGGGTAAAACAGGTAAAACAGCATGTGGATGTTTCCCCTGCACAGAACCACGGGGAGCACTGTGTAACTGAGTCACTGAGTTATGTACAGAGTGCAGAGAGGTTACATAAAGATATGATATAATGAAAGCAGCAGAGACACATAATGAAAAATATTTTTTGTAGCTGTGTGCAGAGAAAAAAACCTCCCTGGACAATATTTGTGATATTTGATATCTCTCTGGCGTGTGAACACGGTGACAACCTCTCCTGTCTCATTTCCTCCGCAGCTCAGTCCTTCATGAAGAGTATCTTCAGTCCCATCTTCTTGCTGAGCCTCATCACCATGTGTGTGACTCAGCTGCGCCTCATCTTCTACATGGGAGCCATGAACACCATCCTGGAGTCCCTGACGGAGGGGAACCTCAGCACAGGTGTGTGTCCCCGCCGGCAGATTGTGGTTTTCAACTGTGTGCAAACACACGCAGATGTTGTTCTGTGCATTTTCTTCTTTAACGTCCCTATCATGCCTGCTTCTTGCTGCTGTTGCAGTGGAGAGGATGCAAGTGGGTAAGAGACCTTGAGGCCAGACTAACCACCTACACCGTCCACCCCCTCCTCCCCCGTCTGTCTGTCCACCTTAGCTGTGTTGTGAGAGCATGAAACCTGGAGTACAATGTGTGGTCACAACCCCTTCCAAAAAACAGCCCCATGACATCCACAAAACTGTCCCTCCATTCCTGTCAGTGTCATCTTCACGCTGTTCGTTTCAATATCCTGCATCAAAGCGCTAACGATAACCGCTGTCTGTCTCCCAGTGAGCGTGTACACCTCCATCTTCGGCGTGCTCCAGCTTCTGTGCCTGGTCACCTCTCCTGTGATCGGCTACGTCATGGACTGGAAACTCAAAGACTGCGACGACGACAATGACAAAAGCGTGAAGAGGTGAGGACGCCCGCCTCTAAGATGTAGCAGCACAGTTGGAAGCAAAAAGCTGTTAAAAACCCTGATTGCATTTCACTGTATTGTGTCAGGGAGCCCGGTCAGCCCCGCCGCTCCAGCAAACAGATCCAGAAGATCGTCAACGCCACCCGAGCCTTCATCTTCACCAACCTTCTCCTGGTCGGCTTTGGAGTCTCCTGCCTCATCCCCAATCTTCCTCTTCAGGTACACACACACACACACACACACACACACACACACACACACACACACACACTGGTGCAGAGGGTTGTTTTTGTTCAGATCGCTGAAAGTTTTTTTTTATTATTATTTTTTTTTGTTTTTTTTGGGGGGGGTGGGGGGGATTCACACTCCGCAGCATGTGCTGCTGTAGTCCCGAGTCTCTCTCATGGGGAGAGTGAACACTGCAGAGAGAGAGAGAGGCTCAGAGATGTACGTGATGTTCAAACTGGATGCGTTCACACGGCAATGCAGCTCCTGATGGTCCTCGGTGCTCTGGTGCCACCTACTGGACAGAACCATCACTGCGTGTTATTTACTCGGCTCTGAATCCGAGATAAAAGGCGTTTCTCAGTGCAGACAGGCCGGCTGTGACCTGACATGGCACCTCATGGAAAAACCTTTTTTTCTCTCTGCCCCTCCTCCTCCTGCTCCTCAGATCCTGTCCTTCATCCTGCACACCATCGTCAGAGGCTTCATCCACTCTGCGGTCGGAGGCCTCTATGCTGCTGTGTAAGTCTGGGACATATTCAACACGATGATGTAATACCCTCCATGCACAAAAAGGCCAAAAATATGTGGAAATTACACATAGAAATGAAAAACCATGTCCATTAATATTCAGCTGTATCAGCTCTCACTCCGCTGAAAAGAACCTGCCACAAGATTTTGGAACCTGTCAGGCAGAAGAACAGTAATGAGGTCCAACAGTGACGTCGGCTGATGAGGTCTGACTCACAGTTCACACTCCAGCTCATCTGATTATATGATGAAAAAATAATAATATAAGACTCAGTTCCTATTACATACTACATTATGCTCCACATTAAGGCTTTCTTCAGGCTCCTTATAAGATGTTATTTTATAGATGTGTTGTTGTCAACAACAGCCTGGGATTTTATAGATATTTCTATATGGCACTTTATAAAGTGCTTTACGAGGACATAATAAAAAGAAAACTCATAGAAAGCCATATAAACATAAAGGAGATGTAAACAAAAATGTAATAAACACACTTACATAATGTAAGTACAGACATATATATCAGCCAGCAAACATCCAAACACCTAACACAAAAAATAAGATTGTAGAAAAGTCTTTCAACAAAGATATACGTCATTATAATATACATCATAAAAACTAAAATATACGTCAGAATCAATGTTACAGATTATTTTCAAGTTTTACATCTTGACCCTGGAACAGCTGGAAGTTCCTGCCTCATGACCTCACACTGTGTGATGTTTGATGAGAGGACAGAGTCGGTACTGTCATGAAATAAATTCTGTAAAATGACCAAACAACTGCAGCTGAAAATGAGCTGAAACGACAACAGCGGCACATTTAATTAAAAAAAAAACTGTAGTTTTCAGGCATTTTCTCTGCAATCAGTTCATTGAAAACAGCTGAACGGCTTTCACTAAATTATTTCTTCAAAGTTGTAAACAGCACATTATCATCCAAAATAGACTACAGAAAATGTGTGACTTTTACTACAACTCTTATTCCCACTTTGTGGGCCAGATGATATTAATTTTTAATGAGATTCACTTTGAATTGAACTTTGATTTTGATACTCAAACATGACCTCAGGTTGGCGATGTGACCTGCTTTACATTTATTGTCTGACACATGCTGTTTGTCCCCCTGCAGGTACCCGTCCTCTCAGTTCGGCAGCCTGACAGGCATGCAGTCTCTGATCAGTGCTCTATTCGCGCTCCTCCAGCAGCCTCTCTTCATGGCCATGGTGGGGCCCCTGGACGGAGACCCTCTCTGGGTAAGAAGACGTAAATGTCTCCCCATAAAGAGGACATTTCTGTTAGACTTTTTTTTTTTTTTTTTTTTTTTTTTTTATATAGCATTTTCTAGCTTCACATATCCCGACATCTGCCTGACACCTCTGTTGTTGCAGGTCAACGTGGGCCTGTTGGTGGTGAGCATGCTGGGATTCTGCCTGCCACTCTACCTGATGTGCCACAGTCGCCAACTGCAGCGCCTCAGAGACGAGCGTGACGAGGATCCCAAGATCTACGTCAAAATGAACAACGGCAGTTCGCCCGAGGCCTGCATCTAGAGGTGTTTAACAAAGCTGAGAGGAAGAGCTACAGGAAAGAGAGACGGAGGGTGGCGGAGGTCACCTTCCCGTGTGATTAATTCAGACTGCAGCATCTCTCAGTTCATACAGTCATTCATCTTTTACATTCCCCACACACACACACTTTTAGACACGCAGTCACACACACCTTTATACCGCAAGTCCTACATGACTGAATACCACTGTGACACCAAGTTTCACCCTCTCTGACACTATGAACTGTGAAAAACCCGACACACACATACACTCAAGCCACATGGGGAGCTCACCGTCCCTCGGACTGCACCTCGGAGCTGAGGAGAAAACTGACTCTTAGGAGACAAAAGAAGTTCTCCCCAAACGACTCCTCCTCTTTGTCACATCTTTTCTTCACTGTTTATTTCACGTTACATCTGGTTTGAGCCTCTGCCAGTCCCACTTTAAAAACCACAGCAGAAGAAGAAGATGCCAACCAATGGGGAGCCACAGCTGGGAGACAGATGTCAAAAGATCTCAGTGACAGTGCTGTGAACACGCTGGACTCCAGTAACCATGACGACCTTTGCTTTTTGATAGGTATGTCTGGACCTACTCTTTGTTTGTGAGAAGACACCCCCCCCCACACACACACACACACACACACACACACGGTAGTATCCTCGGTCATGGCATTTCCTCTTCCTCTTGTGCTCCCGAAGGCTTTAACTGGATCAGAATCCACAGACAGCAGTACCGCTAGTAGCTCAGATTGAAACTCAGTGTGGAACTGCATACACACACACACACACACACACACACACACACACACACACACACACACACACACACACACACACACACACACACACAAGTTAGTCCAGAAAACACTGCAGCACCTCTTGCCATGTGTGTGTGGAGTTTGATGAATTAGTTTCTGGTGTTAGACAAACTGCATGATGCCGGAGACAAAGCTGTGTTTCACTCAGCCACCAGTGCAGGACGACACACTCAACACGCCATGTTTTTGTTTTATGTCCATACGTTTTGGAATATGTAATTGTTTTTGTATTTACTTGCAATATGATCTCCGATGCGTAGTGAAGTCTTTGGTCCTCATGCATGATCTGACAACGTGAAGGAGGAAATGTGTTTAGAGCAGATAGACAGGAAAAAGACGTTAGATAGTGTTTTTAAAAGGTGGAGTTGGTGGTAATTTTAATCGCCTCACACACGCGACTTTGCGATCTCGAATCGTTGTAGCAATAAGTGTTTCTGCGAGGTGCTGGGCAACATGCCGACACATGATCACACACACAGACAGGCAGAGGCGTATATTATATGGACTGTATTTCTAAATCCAAAAAGGTGATAGCTGAATCACAGAAATGTGTCGTTTGTATTTTCCTTTAAGGCGGAGTTGAGGTCATTTTACCACTTCAAAGTACTCACAAGAGCTTGTTTTTCTTTACAAGGTGGATTCCAAAGAAACAGTTAAATTATCACTCTCAAATTACCTTTTGCTCTTTTGTTTCTAATCGGTTTTGTGGTGATTCTGCACCGTAACACAAAGTGCAACCACAGCAGGAGCTCCGGGAAACTTGAATTCACCTCTTACAGACGTAAAGGGAGATTAGCGTGAAGGTAGCAGGCTGATAAAGAAAAAGCTTCTTCCAGCAAAGTAGTGCACGATGAGACTAAAACGCTGACAATAAGGAGTGGGCTTCTCTTTCAAAGACAAGAGCGTGGAGTGTGCAGACGATCATGCAGGGGGATAATAATTCAGTCTGCCGTCTTCAAATGCCAAACAGTGACGCTCCTCACGTCTTTCCTGGCTGCCGGTACCTGATAGAGGCACTTCCAAAGACAGCCACGACCCTCAGAGTGCCTCTCTGTGTGGTGGGAGGAGTGGAACCAGGCAGGATGTGGCGCACCCACTCCCTCTTTCCCTCTTTCCCTCCATCCATCCCTCTATCCATCTGTCAAACGCTTTCATCCACCCGCAAAAAGGTTTTGAAATGTTTACCGGTGACAGAGCTAAGAGACAAGCCTCTGCTGCCATCAGACGCTCCCAATGAATGAGTTAAGTGAGAAACGAATGGCACATGATGCACTTTAGACCTCTAAAATGGACCTCAGTCATGTATTCGTGAACGGCCCGTGAACGGCTGCTCCCTGGTGGTGCATAATGCAAAGAATGTAGACTCAAAGCTTCGGATGTAGATTTGTAATTCAGAATATGGGAACAGAAAGATTCTGTTATTTTTGTATACTCGGAAAAAAAAAAAGTATTGCTTCACATGTATCGCCTTTTTGTACACGGACGGCGTGGCAGGGTTTTTGTCTCTCAGCTCCAGAACCTCCATAAAACATACCAATCATACATAACTAATGAAACTGAATCAGTTTGTGAAGAAGCAAAGAGAACCGTATGGAGTTAAATTGGTGCCACAATTTATTCAAACGTGTTTAGTTAGATGACAAATGTAAGTAAAGTTTTGTGTAGTGGGAAGAGAAGTACATTTGTAATAAAAGATTTTTGCATTTCTGTGCATGTGAAATTGAAAGTTGCATAATACACACATGGTCTAAATTATGCAATAGACAGCACCTTGGTTTGTTAAAAATGCCACTTTTTGGTTGCATATCTGTATCAAAAGCCCGTTAAGTAATTTCTCACATACTTTTTCTGCATTTCTTTACCCAAAAATGATGTACTGTATCTCTTAAGTCCTGCAAAACTTGTGCAACAAGACCAGATCTCAATTTGTCCATTTGTTTAACCACAAGGTGGCAGCAGCTCGGTATCCCACGTGTGTCTCCATAACTGTATCAGATGTGGAGAACAGATGAGTTTTTTTTCAGTTGTCAAACTTCATTTTTTTTGTGTAAATACAACCCCACACTGATAGACTTTGCACTACTATCTTTTAAAAAGTGGGGAAAACTCTCCTATACTCAAATTCCGACGGCTGGTTTTCACTGATACGACATCTGTGTTGTTGCTGTGTCGCCTCTCAACAGCGGTTTTGTGCTTGAGAGATACAAGGCAGTACATTTTTTAAAGAGATGGACAAATTAAAATGTATATACTCTGCACAAATCTTCACTTACAAATATACAGATTTTGTTTTCACTTCATGAAACCTGATTTAAGGTACAGTTGTCATGTGAATCGAGGCACTAATTTGACTCCATAGAGTATCTGGTAGCGTGTTCCGTAACTAAAATCAGTGCATCCTGATTGTCTTATGAATGTGTGAAGATGGACACTGATTTAAATTTTTATTTGCCTGGTAACCCATCCTGAACTCACTCTCATGCAGCCACATAATACTGTTATTTACAGGCCGTTTCTCTTGCATTGATGTCACGGGTCATCATGTGATCACTGAGCCTGGCTGAATGAGTGATGAGTTCAGGCCCTCAAAATGGGAATCCAATCAGCACTTTCCTTCACTGCCGTACCTTAAATGACTCACCCCGTCCTCAATGCCATCACCTTCCTGGCCTAACCCAAACCTCCTCGGATTGAGATTCGACTCTAGTTTGGATTATTAATTGATGTATTGATGAATTGTTTGTTTTCTGATGATGAGTTCCCAGCGTCAGCGTTTGCTTGCGGGTGTTTTTATGGCTATGTGTGATGATAAGAAACGGGGATTTGAGCTGAAACACCAACCCCTTGTTTCCCTCCCTTGGCATTTTGTATTTTGTTTTCTACCTACCATGCTCCAGTTTAGATTGTTGTCTTTTATTACGCTTTTTTCTCCCTACCAATGTTTACGAGAATGTGTATTTCCATGGTCTGACATTGTATATTTGGTTTTCTTTTGTCTTGTACCACAGTATAGCCATTGTCATTGACTTTTCAATACATGCTGTTTTGACTGAAAGAAAAAAAAAAAAACAGATCAATATATGAAGCAAAATAAACACAATCATTTGTATGGATGTGTGTCTTATTTCAAATGGCAGGAATGTGCAGATTTAGAGCAGCGGGGGTCAGACTCACTGTAATACTGATGTTTGTGGTATCTGCAACTAAATAAATAAATAGAATAGGATATCTTTGTGTTCCAGATGAAACCCGTTTTTAATAGTCAATCCACAGTTTGAGTAAATCGACTCAAATGAACAGGTTGAACCAGACTTTCTCCTTACTGGTTTGACCAGACTGAGGTGCGCACACACACACACACACACACACACACACACCACCCCTTAGGAAGACAGGGAAGTGTATCCTTGTGTACCGACTAAGGATCACTGATCACTGATTTGGTGGAAAATAATAAAAAAAATATCACCAATCTCGAGCGTCTCATTATAACATGTGACTTGCATGCTCATAACCTGTGTTTGCTATTGGTCATGCAATCACATGACGTCTTGTCACGTGAACTTGAAGACACGGTAATGTTTAGTTGTTGTAAATAAAAAAGACAGGCAGTTCTTTCTGCTTTACACCGCAGCAGTTAAGTTATCACCTATTAGTCTTATTCTTAAACTCTATCGTAATCATTACACTGATATTGGTAGTATCAATAACAACATCGGTACCAGTAGTAGAACACAGTACAGAGACTGTATGTAAAATGGATGATACTGATAAAGTTCCGACAGCACTTGAACGTCACACGGAGTTACCTGAAACTAAAGGTGGGAGTCTCCGCCTCTCTGGACGCCGCGCCCCTTCGCGCACACACGGCATCTTTCAGGAAGAAAACCCGGAGGGAAGCGGTGCCAAGCAGTGAATGAACGAGTCCTGTCAGCTTTCAAGCAGCTTTCCCACCTCCTTCTCTCTTTGTATGCTGTTTTCTGGACGGAGGAAGCAGTCAACATGCTGATTAAAGAATAGTGAGTATCTTAACTTTCTGAAACTGCTCGGTTTGTTATGTCTGCTGGAGGAGCGAAACGGACCCTTGATTTATCGGTAAACTTCATAAACTGTTCTTGAAATACTAACCTTAACTTGGAGAATGAGGGCAGGATAATGAGGCTCCAGTTCAAAATGTTTGGATAAGTTGCTTGGCTACCAGTTTCTGGGGGTTTGTTTTGGCCCCTTGTGTTGTTTGAGTTGGAACTCACAGAACTCCATTTCAAGTTCTTGCAATTTAAAGTTCATTTGGTTATAACCATACGTAATCAATAATATATTTTCAAATAGGAACGCTTTTGGACTGCTATTAGGGGTGAATGTATTTTCGGCATAGATAGGTTGACCTTTACTTTCAAAGCAGCTGTGTAACTCAGTAAAACGTTCAGGTTTGTTTTACACAAGGCGCTACCGAGCGAGGTACACGCTTCGGGTGCGGCGAAACAACTTTAATTTGCTCTTAATATATGTATTTGTTTAGATCACAATATAAGCCGAAGTGGAAAATTCCTCTTATAAACTGTATTAATTCGTGTTTCATAAGACATGGTAGTGAATTTATAAGGACAATTTCAAATAGGCAAATGTTTGGGCAGAGTTTGGGATACAACTTGGCAAATATTGGGAATAATGCAATCAGTTTTATTTACAAATCTCACAAATATGCTTTAAAACGCCTGATTGAGGGACTTTAGTAAATAAAGGAGTCTTTTTATTTCCGGTGACTCCTGAGGCAGATAGTTTTATAACTCTCATGTCATATGCATATCATTGCTGGAAATAGTACCTGGCCGTCATCTGACCATGGTACAAAGTACATTAAAAGGCTCAGCCCTGTTAAATTAAAGTTCTTAAGGAGACTGATCTGTTCTGCTTTTACAGTAATACAAGGCCCCTTTAGTTAGGCATCATCCTCAAAAACTGTGGCGTGCCTTTCTGCGAGTGTGAGCAGCCCAACGTGGATCTGTTTCATCAGCCATCACGCCTGGTAGGGCTCCTCTTCCACTCTGATCTGTTCTAATGAAATATTCAGGCGCTGCTGGACTGACAACAGGTGGCGATTAATTTGCTATTGTATCACGGCACACAAGCGAAGGATGCACAAACAGCACAGACAGACACACACACATGCAGAGCTACTACTAAAAGTTTGTTATCTCTCGCAGCAGCAGACTTGATTGCAGCCTCGTAATTTCCTCCTTCTCATCAGTAGGAGAACCTCCTGTCATGGTACTTCCCAGTGAACATCATATATCACTATAAATCAGTCAAGGCAGCAGGGATATGTTGTTATCCCTGCTGCCTTTATGGCTGCATCTCCATGTGCTCAGTGCTGAGACCGTGGCTTCATTCGTTCTCTGCTGAGCTGCCATGTCTGAGCTGCTTCTGGCTCCCACCTCTGCAGGACAGCTGATTGACCTCATGTCACTGTTTCTGCTGACTCCTGTTTTTATTGCAGCTGCGGTACAAGATTGTGTTTTCCGCGTGACATCTATGTAGAAGTCAGATTGTTTTGTACGCTTGTTGAAATCAAACCCACAACCTGTAAATGTAGATGCAGCCGTTCTCTCTGCTCTGATTGGTTGGAGGACGACATCACTGATTTTACTCATGAACTTCACTTTAGTCGTCGCGTCTCGAGGAGAGCTACACGGCCTGTGACTCTAATGTCTGCTTTAGATAGAAAGTGTTGGCTTTGGAGGACATGTGCAAAACAGGTCCAATTAAAACTGAGGAATTGCATAATGGGAAATGTGGTTTTCAAACGTGAACATCTCAGCCTCTGCTGCTTCAGTTTTGAGGGATCTTTTTAAAAATCTGTCTCTTGGGAGTCTCACAACTTTCCCTTTATTACAGCATTAATTACAGTTGTTAAAATACACCAAATAATGTAATGACAAGAGGTCCCAAATTTTACTTAAGTGTTAAAGAACACACGCTTTTTTAATTGAGTTACTTTGATAGACTAATCGCACCCCCATGTGTGGATCCTGAATGTGTACCATTAGCTGGAGTCAGCAGCCACTTCTCTTTGTTTAGGTTAGTTTAACAAATAGCCTGAGAAACAGAGTGACAGCGAACCAGACTCTGTCAAAACTAAATCCACCCAGTAGCACCTCTTAGGCAAACAAATTAGCCTGTTTTATCTTGTTTGTTTAATCGGTACAAAAACTGCAGCTTCACATTTTTTCGTTATTGCTGGAGGTTATTTCTTTGCTGGGAACAGTTGCTAGGCAACCAGCATGGATTAAATGAAGTTACTGGTCAAGAAATGGAAAAAAAACCCCAGTGAATTCTCATTTTGACGTTTAGTAAAGAGATAAAATGTAGTTAGTGAACTTCAGAGCATTTGTGAGGTGAAATTGTGTTTCCTTTCAGAAGGAGAGTGGCAACAATCGACTAATCTAAATCTCTGCAAAGTGAATTTGCATTATGTTCAGTAGAAGATTATTTTCCTAAATCTTGAGACACCGTATATGAAGTTACAGTCATTTCTACGAGTGATTCTCAAGTTTGTTTGTACTTCCGACTTGTCTGTTTATTGATGTGCTGAGACGATGTCATCAGACAGCTGATGTCGGACCTAAAGACTAAATGCAGATCTGTGATAGCGTTTCCTCGTCTGTTGTTGTAGGTCAACAGTGCAGCCGACACCGTTTTATCGCTGACTGGATTGTGTGTGTGCCACAGTTAATGTCTTCTTGTTGTTTCTGTCTCCCAGCCGGATCGTCCTGCCCATTTCCGTGGAGGAGGTAAGAACTCGTTTATTTCCTTTAATTCAATGAGACAGTTTGTGATAATCGACATCAACAGACTGAACGAGCTCCAGATTCAGAGGAAGAATTAATATCATGTTGATGTTGTGTTTTATGGAATATTTTCTGCTCACATGGTTTTGGGTAAGTTTGGTTTTCATCAGTCCACATTTTACACCTGATCGTTTCTTCTCCTTGTCGGAGATGTTCTCATGTCAGTACCAGTTTCCTTCCCTTTAATGTGAGATGATGTCACTCAGTGACAGTACAGCATTCCAGGGAAGAGGAGCCTTTCCGGCCTGCTGATACGACATATTTTGGTTATCACTGTGTGTCTGATCTTCATCTTTGGAGATGATTAAAGGCACAACAGAGCGGAAGAGATTTCACACAGAACCTAGACCTTATATAAAAGTGTTCGTAGCTTCCGGCTCTTAAAAATGAGGCCTATGAGGAAGTGCCTGAAGCTGCAGTACCACCGAGTGCCACTAGAGGTTGTCTCCAAAAAGGCTCCATAGACTCTCATTCAACTGGTCTCATAAAAGTCTCAGTCAATAAAACAAGTTATCTCGGTGTTGTTCGCTAAAGTCGCTCCTTCTTATTAGTTTTCTGGACGTCCATCTGAAAATAATCCGTCATTAATTACAAAATAAGCTTTAAAAAGACCTGTTTTTGGGGGGTCTGTTTGATTGACAGGCCTGTGGTGCAGTCAGGTTATCGGTGGGCGGGACGTAGTATCGTCAGGTTTCCAATCAGATCAGTCAGATCCACCCCCCCCCCCCCCCCCAGCTCGTCCAAATATGGTCACTTCCTGCTCCAAACCGCTCTGAACTAGCAACATGGCGCCGGACAAAATCCCAACTCGAGGCTTCATAACGGCCGTTCACAAATCAACGGGTGACGTCACTGCTGGTTTCCGCTTGGCGCAGTCGTGTTGTTGTTGTAGTTAGCCACTTTGAGGACTTTACTCACTTTAGCCTCCCTTCAGATTCAAAATCCAGAATTTATTTAGCTGTGATTTTCAAGAAAGCAGTTCAGACCTCTTTCTCTCTCATTTGTACTGAACCGTGAGTGTTTACCTTCCTCACTGCATGTACGTGAACCCCTTCTTTCTTTTTTTTTTTTTGCTATTGCGTTAATCTGAGTTTTAATCCAAATGCACCATCAAATACTGAACTCTTTGTTTTTCCATTGATTGCCTAACACAAAGAGGAAGCCAGAATTTCACAAAGCCGCATCGTCTCAGTTTTCCCCTGATCCCTCTCGGGAGGAGGGGGAACTTTGGATGCAGAACTTCCGATCCCCGTGTTCGTTGGGTAACCGTTCGCGACAGTTACAACATCCTGAGCTGGATTAAGTCTGAATGAAGTCGAGGTGTTGCTCTGTTGTTACGCCGCAGGCGCTGTCATATGTGAGGCTGTAACAGTGTTTGGAAACGAGCCGGGTGGGTTACAGGTTATCAAAACGGCAATTATTACGTAATGGGATTAGTCAGTGTTGGATTTCTCCTTCTTTTAGTTGTATGTTTTATAGATCTGAAACGACAAACACTACGTTGCAGTAACTAACCTTTGGACAGTCACCTTCACTGTTTGTATTCTTTATGCAAAACTAAACTTCAGCTTTACAATTGTCAATAATCAGTTTTTTTCCTAATCTTCCATGAAACTAAACAGAATATAAAACGGTTTGGACCAACGATTACTAGAATAAAACTAAAATAATCATTTGAAGGAGCACTCAGGTGTTGCTCTCTGTAAAGATAGAGGACTCACAAGAAACCTATTTCAAAAGAACTGATCAAAACTGGGGCATCACAGGCCACCGACTTTCCCTCCTTAATATGAGATCCAAAAATGTGAATGCTACGTTTCCCACAATGCAACAGGATAACATCATTGAGTAGACCTGACTAGTCCGGTGAATGCCTTCATCTTCAAACTTTAACACTGAAGCACTTGGAGCTGCATTTCTTGCATGAAAGGTGCTTTTAAAATAACTTTTTTTTAAAATTATTTTTGAAATACAGGCTCTAATGGATTTTTTTATTTTAATAACCTGATTACATCATCATGGGTTAATGTTGAAATCAGTGAGTTTCCTTTTTTAATCAAGAAAAAAAATCTAACTAGAAATAGAAAATAACATTGTTGCAGCCCAAGTTAATTGAAATATGTTGACAGAAGTGATATTTTCATTAACATCTGTTAGTGTAACAGAATACAGCCCACTTATTTAGTTTGAACTTATTCTTCCGGTATATAATGGCATTTGAAATGCAAAGAATGAAGTTTCTCTGCAGCGCTGTGTGGAAATGTTGTTGGATGATTGGTGGCTTCAGAAGTTTCAACCAACAAACCCTGGAGTTGTTCGGACGGTTGTTGGTGTGACTGATTGCCGACTCCAGTCCTTCTGGTTCTCAATATAAAGCAACACAAACTTGTTTTTGTCTATAAGTCGCGAGCTGTGACTCGGCAGGTTCACGCTCTGTCTGAACACGTCGCCTGCCAACGCCGATCGTTGCGCTCCCTCCCCTGAGCTGTCTGACCCGTCCGTGACGACGACAAGACGCACTGGTTCGACACGGCCAGTCACATTCCTGAGCTCCCAGTCACAGCGGCGAGGCCGAGCGTCGGGCAGCTACCAAAATAGGTTAGCGGCCTGTAGCGGTGCGCCGTCGCTGAGGGAGGAGGGCTTGGCTTCGTTCATCTCCAACATTGTGGTGACAACATGTGTCAGTGCTTCTACAAGTGTCACCCAGATCCTAAAATACCAAAGACACAAAGATATCAAACCCAGCGGGCTGCTGAGTGGACCTGATGTTTCAGCATTACGTAAAACAGACTTAAATCTGTCAGAGAGGCTTTCTGTGTGTGTGTGTGTGTGTGTGTGTGTGTGTGTGTGTGTGTGTGTGTGTGTGTGTGTGTGTGTGTGTGTGTGTGTGTGTGTGTGTGTGCGTGGTCAGTGATATGAGTCACTTTTTCCAGTGTCACAACTCTTTTGCCTGAGTCAGGAGGGGTGAGGGTGAGGAGGGAGGAGAGGAAGAAAGGAAGAAGAGATTCAAGAACAGGCTTACTCTGCGGTTTCCTGTTGCTGAAGTTTGTGTCTAAGAAATGTAGGAAAACGGTTAACTTGTGGTCTTGTACATGAATGTTTCACTGAGGTCATGACAGAAGCACTCAACACGGGTCTTTGAACTTGTCTCCTCTTGTCTTCATTTGGTCTTGATTGTAGTGTTGTTTTTTTTTAATCATTTCTACAAACTTGTTTGACAACACTGAGCTCTGAGGAAGTCTGTGAAAAGACTTCGCTTTGTTTATGCAGAAATCCTCTAAATCCAATTTTTTTTTCTGCGGTTGAGCTTCTACTTTTCCATTAGGTGCTGAAAAGACTTAGAATTTTTTATTTTTCGACATAAATATGACTTCATAAAACCATCAGATTTTCACACAAGTCCTAAAAGTAGATAAAGAGGACCCAATTAAAGAAAGTGTTTTACAGTAATCAGGCCTGGATGAGATTTCTTAAATTTGAGTTGTTTAAGCATTTAAAAGAAGAACAGGAGCAGTGATTGTTGACTCTATGAAACAGCTGCGCATCTTTTGTCTTGGCCACCCACCTTACATCAGTGGCAAGACAGCTTAATAAAAGTGTTCTTGGTGAACGAAATGGCAAGTCCTTAAAGGCGTGTTTTAAACTGATGGGCTCCTGTAATTGAATATTTTAGATGACTCAAATAATCTGATAAGGTTCTGTGCTGATTTTATAGTGAATATGGCCAAAATTAACGTCTATTTCTTTTAAGGTCATTTTAGTTTATTGTTTTAAATTAAGATATATATATATATATTTTTTTTTCTTCTCACTATGTAAATTCACATGATGCCAATATTTACAATGCTTGTGTGTTGACAAAGTATCTGACTGATTGACTTCGTGACTGTATGAATACCTGTGTAAACAACACTGACCACGCTGTCTCCGCTTGTGCGTCCAGTACCAGGTGGGCCAGCTGTACACGGTCGCCGAGGCCAGCAAGAGCGAGACGGGTGGAGGAGAAGGCGTGGAGGTGCTGGAGAACCATCCCTACGAGAAGGAGGGAGAGAAGGGACAATACACCAACAAGATCTACCACCTGGCGAGGTCGGCAGCGCAGCACGGCTTCACACGCACGCACACACACGCACACACACACGCACACACACACGCACACACACACGCACACACACACACACACACACCCCGTGATACAATGGCCAGTGGAATCATTGTCACACCTTGTAACACCTTGTAAAGCTCGACAGAAGCTGCTTGCTTCAAACACACAAACATGCTCAATGATTTTAACCCAGAATACAAAAAATGAACAACGGAAGCAAAAAAAAAACAAAAAACCTGCATAAAATACATTATACAGAGATTGGGGAAAAAAATGGCAAACTGCTGCAGGTGGTGAATTAAGTGATAACATCCGTCCTGGCTTCTGTCTGTTCTCCCTTCACTGCACCATTTACTTAACCGCATTTACTTTGTTCTCGGGATCGTCCATCATTTCCTTAACTGCTCACTAACGGCCAGTTATCAAGGTTGCTGTAAGTTGACACAGTTTGTTCAAAATAAATATTTGCATGTGTTTGTATCCATTCCTGTCTGAAAACAGTCTAAAATCATGACAGAGGAGGGTGTAAAAAAAAAAGAAAAAAAAAGTAGAGGTAGCAGCACCTCTAATAAGTTATAATAAGGTTTCTTTATTATGGACTCGACAGCTGTCTGGGCCCTCATAGTGCAGCACCGTCAAGAGGGAGATATTGGTCCATGGGTGAAATGCACGTGACCAGTTTTTTGTCAAACTGTTCACCTCATGGGACATACATAAAGGATTATAGTGGAGAAGCAGCTAAAAGACAGCAAACAGACATGAAAACTATGAAAGCAGCTCTGTTTATGTGTAAAGTTGTACCCAGTGTGTCCGGTGCTTCTTGCTGTACATGTCTTGAGTGTGTGTGTGTGTGTGTGAATACATTCAGCTACATTAATGGGTGTTTTCTTTTCATGTCTCCGCAGTAAAGTGCCGGGTATCATCCGTATGATTGCTCCGAAAGGTGCTCTGCAGGTCCGCGAGGAAGCCTGGAATGCATATCCTTACTGTAAAACCGGTGAGTCCCAGCTCGTACACACACAATATGTCGGATTACGATTGGTCATTTTAACAATTCATGCAGGTTTGCTGGCCGTTTTCACTCAGTCCCTCTGTGTTGGTTCCTCTGTGTGTCGTCGACTTTTACAAGTTACAAGTTGGGTGCTTGAAATGTGCGGCGGGTCTAAAAGTTTGTATGTCCTTTTCTTTGTGATGTCTCCTCCTCCCGTCATGATCCACCCGTCCTCCTCATGCAGTCCTCACTGTAAGTTTATTTTGAGTGTTCAAATGAAACCTGAAGTTGAGCTTTTTATTCTGAATAACAAACCTTTTTTACAATAAGACCCCCGCTGACTGATCCTGTCGTGTGTCTCTGTCGTGCCCACAGAATGACTACATGAAAGAATCCTTCATGATTAAGATCGAGACGTGGCACAAGCCTGATATGGGGGAGCAGAACAATGTAAGTCAGGATGTATGCCAACAGACGTACCTTACCCAAGAGGATACATCACAGTTAAAGTCACATACGTGAAATTGAATATTTGGATTTGTGGATTAGATATATGCATTTTTTTTTTTCTAAAAATGTCTGTAATTGTTGTGTTTTGCTGCCGTGTTTACAGAGTTTTGAGCGTGAATACAAGTAGCACTTTAAAACAGAAAAACTTAGATCTGTCTAGTTTTAGATGATGGATTAAAAGAGCTGATCATCAGTTTGATAACCGTGCCGCCCCACGACGCTTCACACCACCGTCCTATTTCCACCGTTTTTGCTCTCCGTGGCTCCTGTAGCAGCGCAGCAGCTTCACTTCCTCACCTCGTTGTGTTGCAGTCTCAGTTGATGAGGGGAGACTAGTTGTCGAGGTCGAGAAATATCCCGAACTGTAAACCCACAATGACTTATCCATCATTTAGTTTTCCCCATGTTGTGTCATTCATGTGTTGCTGCGTACAGAGTCGTTGCCGTGGAGATGTTACAGCGTCTCGGCGTGTTGCTTTAGTGGAAACTGGCAGCTTTCACAGTGTTGCTGACTGGAGAGCTGCAAGTAGTTCAAATCGTCTCGCTGCGAATCTTTGGTTTGAAATCGGATTAAGATTGATTAGCTGCAACAACGTGTTGGCCAGCTGGTGCGAGATCCAAGTTTCAGACCATTTTTTTTTTTTTTATCCACGCTGGCTGAATGGCTCCACATTAGTCAAAGCTGAAATATATCAAAAATTTGTAGATGGATTAAACATCAAATTTTGTACAGACATTGGTGATTCCCACAAAGGGGATGTAGACTTTCACCCGCTGGGAGCCACCAGCATGAGAAATAAAAGTAAAATATCATCTACTGGGAGCGGCACGAATTTAATATAAACATTCGTGAATCCCAGATGATGTTTCAAATGACAGTGATTTTTATTTTTGGTTGAGTGCAAGAATTGCTCCAAATTAAATATCTTGGATTTCTGTGAAAGGAAAGAAAGTCAAATGACTCTGTGGTTGACTTTTCATCTTGTTTCATTATCAGGTCAAAATTTAGAATCAGAGTTGGTAACACGTAAGCGTTGGACCACGAGCATGACGTTATTTTAGACCGTAAATAGGAGATTTTCTGCCTTTGGCTTCGTCAGTAGAAGCTGTCTGGAGAAGATTCAGGACAAAATAACGAACTACACTGGTCAAACCCTCGCTTTTGTTTAACTGTACTTTTAAACATGAAATTGGTCTGTTTCTTGCTTTCACTAAGACGCTGAGCTAACGTGAAGGTTTGATTTCCCACTCTGCAGGTACATGGACTTGACACAGCCACATGGGAACGCGCTGAAGTTGTTAACATTGATATTGCTGACAAAAGTGCGATAAGTGCAAAGGTAAGATAAAAAAAATCCTGCATGTTTTTAGAAACAAACCGTGGCTTTGGGTCGGATTTTTCCCAACAGCAGCCGATTAGATCGCTGATTGAAATTGCTCAGAGTCACACTGTCTGTCTAGTCAGCACATCTGTTTACTAAACATTCAGTGTGTTGCTTTAGGTTGTTTTCATATGTCTCATACTGATTGTACTGGTTGCTTTCATCCTTCAGGACTACAAAGCAGATCAGGATCCATCCATCTTTAATTCAGAGACGGGGCGAGGGCCGCTGGGACCCGACTGGAAGGTACGACCTCGTCACTTCATCAAAGAAATAATTTGATTGATTTTAAAGGCTTGGATATACATCTGTATTGTTTTTTACATTTTGTCTATGCAACTGTGTGTTTTCAGAAAGAACTCTCCACCAACTCCGAGTGTCCTCACATGTGCGCCTATAAGCTCGTCTCTGTTGAATTCAAGAAGATGGGACTTCAGGGAAGCATTGAAAACCTAATTCACAAAGTAGGAAATATCTGATTTTAGAGATATATTGCCCTCTGGTGGTCAGTATGTGAATTTCTACATAGAGAAAATGTGGTGTGTCCTCACTGTCTTTCTCACTTCCCCCCACCCACCTCCCGTCCAGGTGGAGAAGCGTTTGTTCACCCACTTCCACAGACAGCTGTTCTGCTCGATCGATAAATGGATTAATCTGTCGATGGATGACATTCGGCGTATGGAGGAGGAGACAAAGAAGGAGCTGGACGAGGTGACTGTATACTAGTTACTGCATCGCTGCTGCAGGGGGGAGCAGGAATCACTTCAGTTAAACCTTATTTCGTTGCGTTACTCCTCTCTGGCAGCGTCACCATGGCAACAAATATTTCCCTAATTTCTCATTATAATGTGAAATATTCTTTGGATGTTCCAAGATATTTTTCAAATTATAATGAAATTAAAACATCCCATTAAAACAAGAAAGCTTTCTTATAATATGATAAGTTGGTATGTAATAATATAACAAGAAAAAGATAAATTCGATGGCAATAGGTTGTCCACGAGACTGAATATTTGAAGGCGCATTTTCTCATCTTGTAATTTAACGTGTTTCTCCGTGTCACAGATGAGGAAGGAGGATGAAGTTAAAGGCATGCCCATTGAGTGAAACAGACTCTGTGAGTATGAAGCTATCGTCCTGCTGAGATTTGAGATTTCGCAGAATCTTTTTTTTATTTATTTTTTATTTTTTTATTCCTTCTGTCTTCCTCCTCAGATCACTCTGACACAGGAGGATTTGTCTTCATTCAACAAGCTCACACTCCACCCCTCGGACTGACTGGAATTGTAGCAGCTTGATAGGCATAATCGAGAGCACCACACTTGCATCCCAATAAAAAATTGCTCTTAATAAGAGCTCCTTATTGTAAAGCAACTGTGTGTATTTATGTGCTACATTTGAATACAACTGCTGCAACTTTTCGTCTTTTTATATGGGCGAGTTTGCAAGTTGAGGAATGAAACGTTTTTGTTTATGCCTATTTGGTCATTTGAAGTTGAAGAACATTAGGGTAAAGGTGTGGGTTGTCTCTGAAGCAACATTTCCTGCGAATACAATAATTTTTTAATGACAGTTATTGGTTTTATTCTCCTTCTTGATTTGGTCTTTTCCAGTTCTCAGTGATTTATTGTTTACTTACCAGAGCAAGACAAATTTTTCCTGCAGTCGTCTGTCTACAAAATCCTTAAAGTTTCCAGGAGTTACATTTTTGTTTTATTTTTTTATAGAATAATAAATAAAAAGGAGAAGACATTGGTGCTTTTTAGGGAACAGTTCATTTTCTGACCTCACAAAGTGCACCTAATGTTTTATCAAATGGGAAATTCCTCCCCCTTCCTGCACTGGAGGCAGTGAAAATATAGCTTATGATTTATATAAACACTATGATATAAAAGGTGATTTAAAATTTAGGTTTAGAGTGTTGGTGATTGTAATATACAAGAAGAATGTTTGGTCATTGTAAGTCTTATCCTGCTTTGAATAAAAAAAAAAAAAAATAATAATAAAAAAAACAACAAAAAAAAAAAAACTTCTGGATTTTAATGTTATGAGTTTCTAGTATATTAAAGACAGTGTATTTGTTTATTGATTTTTTTTTTGTATTAGTACATAGTGCTTTGCTGGAAAAAGTGAGCTAATGTCCCGTCATACCACCTGCACCAATAATAACGCTTGAGCCTGAGCCTTTTAGAATAAAAGCCTCCCCCACAAATTTTAACTGCCAAACACTAAATTCCACATTAGCTGCACACAATTTAGGTCAGAATGTTTTATTTTTTTTTACTCTACTTGTACTTAATTCTCACATTAACTTGAATCTGTAGCTGTGTTACCTACTAAAGGTTCAGGTCAGGCAAACTGTCTAAGGGGAAGATTTTAAGAAAAACCTTTTGCTCCAAAAGGCTGAAATGTGACCCTGACTACTCTCTGCTGTTTGTGAGATGTCAGAAGCCTCCTGTTGGAACCCCCTGGTTAAACCTTTAACAATGCTCTGTATTTCAAAAGCTTATTATACCCTGTATTACGTTGTGTCCTCACCTTAAAAGTGACGTAAGCAGTCAGGAGGAGTAGGAAGTAGCTACTACATTTCCCTCTGAGATGTAGTGGAATGGAATAGAGTGGAAATACTCCAGCAAAGTAGAAGAACCTCAAAATCGTGCTTGAATACAGGTCACAAGCAAGTGTGCTTTATTTTCCACCACTGCTTAATACGCATGGTAAACTAAAAACTATCATCGATAGGTGTCAAGTTATGTGCAGTGCAGATAAATAGACAATATATTAGAAAACGCCAATTACATTCTAACGCATAGGTCTTCAACAGGGATGTTATCTTTCAATCAGAAATGCACACATTCAGCGACACACAGGAGCTCTCAAGCTGGACACCGGCTCACTCACAGCAGGAGACTAGCCTGGACCCTCCTGCACTCCGCCAGTTTAATATAAAACACAATTTTATACAATATATATATATAGTAGGGGGTCCCTGCTCCATCTCTCTATCAGTTTGGGGGTCCTTGGCCTGAAAAACGTTGAAGACCTCTGTTCTAGCACTTGACATGTAACTTCAAAGCTATGCTTTTATTTTGAAGGCAAATAACCTGTCTTCCGGTTAAGGGGCGTGGTCAACAACAGCAGCTACTGTACACCAGCGTCGCTGCTCTGCTGTTTACTGTACGCTCGACAAAGTCGACAAGAACAAGGGAAACAAGTGCAACTGAAGCATATCAGGTAATACACGATGCAACACCTTCACCGCTGCTTGTCGTTTATTCCGGTGTTAAGTGTTGAATGAGAAAAGCTCGACGCAGCTCGCTTTGTTTACGACATGATCAGATGACAACAACGCAGCAGCGGCGCGGGGCGATAGCACGAAGTTCCCATGCGCAGTTAGCTGGAAGTCAATGGATGCTATCGGCTAAAGTCAGAGATAAACAACAACACATCCACGGTGCCGTCAGCCTTCAGGTGTTGATACGTCAGCAGTGTTGCGGAACCAGAGCTTCACTGCTGCATGCGTTGGGAGTTTTCACTCCTCTCCAGCTTCAGGTTTGGACTGAAGTTGCAGTGAAAGCGTGTCGTTGTCTTGCAGGTGAGGAGATGATGGAGGAGCACGAGGAGCTCAGTGAGAGGAGCGGGACCGACGAGGCGGACAGCTTCAGGTGGGACACTGACTCTTTATTGGCCCCCTGCGACCATTAACCCCCCCCCCCCCCCCCCCCCCAAAAAAAAAAAAAAGCATGTTTCATACACCCTCTGTTGTGTTGTGCAAAGTGAAACAACTATGGGAATTTTTTTTTGTGCATTTTGTGGTCAAACTATTTCTAATGTCTTTCCATTGTAATGGAGGGGGATGTTTTCTGTTGTAAGACCAACGTGTGAGTGTCTTGAAAAGAAACCCAATCACGCAATAGAAAGCATTGCGTCAGGATGACGGGATGTGATGACATGCTGGATGGAGCCCAGTTTGTTTTTGGCAACACAAGTTAGTCCTCGGTAAGAAGGTCCTGGTTGTGCTTGTTTGGTCAGATGGTGATTCGAAGTAGACTTTAGGTTTGAGTGTTGATGATTGTGTGTCTGTGGGATCGACTGGCGACCTGTCCGGGGTCTAAACAACTACAGACCCGTCTCTCTTCTTCCCTTTCTTTCCAAAACTCTGGAGCGAGCTATCTTCAACCAACTCTCCTCCTATCTCCTCCATAATAACCTTCTTGATCACCAGCCTGGTTTCAACAGACCACTCAACAGAGACGGTCCTCCTTGCTGTCTCTGAGCAGCTTCACACTGCTAGAGCAGCCTCTCTGTCCTCCGTCCTGATCCTTCTAGACCTTCTGCTGCATTTGACACAGTGAACCACCAGATCCTTCTTTCCTCCTTCAGGACCTCGGTGTCTCAGAGTCTGCTCTCTCCCTGTTCTCATCCTACCTCAACGACTGCACCTACCGGTTAACCGATCTGTTAGAGGATCTGTGTCTGAACCTTGTCCTCTCACTACTGGTGTCCCTCAAGGCTCCGTCCCGGGTCCCTTCCTCTTCTCTCTGTACACCAACTCTCTCGGCTCTGTCATTCACTCGCGTGGCTTTTCCTACCACAGCTATGCTGATGACACCCAACTGATCCTCTCTTTTCCCAGATCTGAAACACAGGTAGCAGCACGAATCTCACTTAAAATGACACTTACTGATAGAACTTTGTAGTTTGGCTTTCTTGAAGAAATTGTATTTTCTTGATTCTTGTTGTTCTGGGTTTTGTACCCTCATGGTTGAAATGCACTTATTGTAAGTCGCTTTGGATAAAAGCGTCAGCTAAATGAAATGTAATGTAATGTAAAGACAGGATAAGTCCCAGATAACAGCTGGATGGATACAAGTTATGTGCTGCATAATTTAAAAGAGTTTAGGAGAAAGCTTTCTGTAGTTTTCATTGGATCCTGCTGTTTAAGTTGTCTGAGTCACTTCTGATTTTAACAGTTTTTATAGCACAAGTTTTTCTTTTATTTCTCCTCATTTGTCTTTATTTTCTTTGGACTCGATTGATCTTATAATTCAGGCCAGAGCCGTAGTTGGGGACTATATTGTGTTATTGTCGTAGCCAGTTTGGCGTTTCCCTCTTTAGACAGAGATAACATTGTCCACACCCGGCCGTGAAGACAGACTTTACAATGTGGACTTTATTCTGCTCTCCTTTCCTCTCCACCTCATTTCTCTTTGCCTTTTATACGTGACATTTACGTTTCTAGCTGAAGAATGTTTCTTTGTTTGGCTTAATTAAAGGTTGACTAAGTCTTTGTGTCGCTGCCTGACGTTGGTACCAGAAAGCATAATTGTCCGTCTCATTCAGGGTTGAATGTGCTCCTGCCAGTCTACAAATCTGAGTGCAATCAGAGTGCGTTCTGGCAGGAGGATTAGGTTGCCCAACAACATATCTAATGCGGATTTGAAGTGGTAAACAATGCTTTTCCATTCTGCCTGATGAAAAAGCAGCTGGATGCCCAACAGCTTCCAGAAGGAAACGGAGGTTTTTACATTCGCGCACGCACGCCGGTTTCTCAATTTTTAATAGGCCTAATGTTGAGACCTTTGAGATTAGACGTAGCACACGAAGACGACTTGTAGACAAATTAACCAATTTCCTAATCCGTCCCACTCTGGAGCACCAAAATCCTCGAGCCAGAACTTTCCTCACTTCACTCAGTGGGTCGATTCTACAGACGCAAGGACTGCCGCTCCTTTGATTCCTTTTTTAGATTATTTTGTTGTTGTGGAACGCTGCCAACGATCTTTGATCCTTCAGCAAATACTTTGTACTTTGGTGTATTTTTGTAACGTCCACGCTCCCTCATTCAAGCAGCCAGCTGACCACACGTCAAACTCGGAGGCAGAATGGGTCAAATCACTCAGCTGTTTGGCAGCCTCCGCCGCGTCCGCTCCGACAGCCTTTGCAGCGACGCCACGCTGCTGTCGGGGAGCAAAGTGGTGCTGCGCCACCGCCTCAGCCAGCTGATGACCTGCGTGGACGACTTGGACCCCAAAAACAAGCTGCATGAGGAAGTGGGGAAGACCCTGGACAACGCCTTCCTCGTCTGTGGCAGGAGAGCGAACACGCAGAGAAAGAACAGCTTCAGGTGGAGAATGACGTCGTCTCTTCATCTTTCCACATGAACAACTTTACTCTGTCTTCGTGGATCTTCTTCCTCTGGGTTCACCGAGCCGCCGGGTCACCGGCCAAACAAGGACACTCTTCTTCCTTCTAATTGAAGCCCCTCTTTATTCTTCGAATTTCTGTCATAGATTTTGCTGTCAAAGCGGAGCAGACAAAATTCAATATACTGGATGTCTCATGTTTGGATGAAAGGACGACTGCTCTCATTATGAGAACTGTAGTAGTAGTACAGTGGTTATACTGTAACAGCTTTTAAACTCGCATGATGTGTTCGTCTTTGCTTTCGGTCGTGCTGAAAGAAGCTCTTTGTTTGTAAAGCTCGAATTATAGTAACTTCTTATTTTGCGATGTGGTGCAGCTGAAGTCATAAGATCATCCTGTATCTCGTGGATTGTCGTGAATGAAGGTGGATCGTTGTAGCTTATTGCTTGTTTAGTTTCCCATTTTGTTAATCAATTATTCACGCAATTTGTATGTTTTTATGATGCTTGAAAATGACTTAGTTTTCATCTTCCGTTCACACAGGCTGCACATGGTGACGTGGAACGTGGCCACCGTCGATCCCCCGGATGACCTGACCTCGCTCCTCCACCTGAACTCCCCAAAGAGCCCAGACCTCTACGTCATCGGGTAGGTGGTGCAGGGAAGGTGACGCTGCTGGTTTGTTGGTGCAACTAGACATGAGTTGGACTGACAGTCACAACTGTATGTGTGTTTGTGTGTCAGTCTGCAGGAAGTTTACTCAGGGCCGCTGAGATTCGTGTCGGACATCGTGTTCGACGACCCATGGAGTCATCTGTTTATGTCCACCTTAGCACCACACAAATACATCAAGGTACGTATCCCCTCAAAACACACACAAACACACACACACACACACACACACACACACACACACACACACACACACGTCAGAGCTGGAAGTCACTTTCACAGGGAAACAAGAACAGATCAATCTGTTATCAGTCATTTTCATTCATGTAAGTGAAAATTCTTCTTGTGTGTGTGTGTGTGTGTGTGTGTGTGTGTGTGTGTATATATTTCAGGTGTCATCCATCAGGATGCAGGGTCTGCTGCTGCTCTTTTTCTCCAAACTGGAGCATGTCCCCTTCATCAGAGACATCCAGGCTACGTTCACACGCACAGGCATTTTCGGTTACTGGGTGAGTAAAACACACACACACACACACACACACACACACACACACACACACACACACACACACACACACCAAACATTTTGATAGAGTGGACTAAAACAGTCAGACACAATTTACGGTTTTACAAGTGGATCAAAATCAAAGCTGAAGTATCCGCGACATATTTCTCTTTTTTTATTCCACGCCTTCTGTTTCCTTGTCAAAACCTGGTGCCTGCGTTACCCACAATGCACCTCTACCACAAAGTCAGAGTTTTGGCTTTGCTAAGCTCGTAGTATTCGTAGAGGCCATAAAGAGACGAGACTCAAGACAACTTAGAGAGACAACTAAATGAATCCAGTGCATTCTGGTTCTTCACTCAAAGATTCCCTCCAGGTATGTGTGAAGATGTATAAAGATACTATGAATTCAGTAATGAATTGTGTTTATAAGATTTGGTCATTAGAAAAAGTTAAATTACCTAAGTGTATAAATTCTCTGCCCCCCTCCCCCAAAAATAATATGGAATTTATCACAATGAAAATATTTTTCAGTTCAAAGGTTTAATTGCCGAATACAAGATGAGTAAAGCGGGTTTCAGGTTTCCATCTCATACTCGTGTTAGCTGCTTATAGACTCTGAGACTTGTCACAGTATGGAAAACACAAGTGTATTAATGATGGCTGCATTCCACTTTGTGGAGGTCCTGCTTTTGTGTTTGGTTCTTCATTGTTGAGGCTTTGTGGGGCACGAAATGGAATTTATCCGTCAGTAATCCCATCTGTGGTTTCCCCACTGTGACGAACAACAACTATTTGTGATGTCGCAAATCCTCCCGACAGACACACGCCTTCAACTCAGATTTCAGATCAGCTCAGAAAACCTTTCAGCAGATGAATTTAAAAACAGCTTTCTGTGTCAAACTCCTAAAACTGAAACCTGGCTGTGTAGCGCAGCTCATCAACACCTGCGAACTCACTCTGGCGAGTAAAATTGGAGCACTTCCCCTCGAAATAAGGAACGCAATAAAGTGTATTGTGAAATGCGTCATCCCGCTTGGTGTGTCTTTCTTGTGAACTGAACCGCAGAAGCAGAAGTAAATGTTTGACTGTTTCAGAAGGCTAAAAATGGACTTGATAATTGTCTCTCACATGCTGTAGCTCAGTGGATGAAAAGTGCTTCAATAGATTCAGTGTGTTTCATCTCTTCCTGTTTGTCTCTCAGGGTAACAAAGGTGGTGTGTCCGTCCGTCTGTCCTTCTACGGCCACATGCTCTGCTTCCTCAACTGCCACCTGGCAGCTCATATGAAATACGCCACAGAGAGAGTGGATGAGTTTGAGTACATCATGGACACGCAGATGTTTGACTGTGAAAAGGCTCCAAGGATTGCTGACCACAGGTGAGAAGAGGCAGAAATATTTTGCAATATTTGCAATTTTTCCGCAAAACATGTCGTCAGCAGAAGCTGTGCTGAAAGTGTTCCAGTGTAAAGTCTTTTCAAACAAAACTCTTTATTAACAAAAGTAACTCAGAAATGCTCTGCACCTGTTTTCTCATCACCAAATAAAACTGGAAAACTAAACAGGAACAAGCGGGAAAACCAGACGTGACAGAGTTTGGAGGAAATGTGATTCTCACATTAATACTTTTGAATGAAATTCTTATTATTAATGGAAGTGATTACATATTACTGTATGCTAAAACAATTTTATACACACATTGTAAGAGGCTGCGCTTTTGTACATACAGTAGACCTATATATGCTGAATTAACAATAATGAAATGGTCATTAAAGCTCTTATTTAAAAAAAAAAAAAAAAAAAAAAAAAAAAAAAATACCTACCTACCTAGTCACAGACTGTCTGTTCTGTAAAGTTGTGTCATTTTTATGAGTCTTATCGTATCTAATATTTCTGTGATGTGCAGCATGATTATTATCACAGGAAATGATTATACATTTATTCCTTTATAGTAGTAGGTAGTGCAAAATGTTTTTTTTTATTTCTCCACTTAAAATTGTTTCTAATTACATCGCAATTCTTGAGAAAATCCTCTGCAAAATCAAACATTTTTGATCGCAACCATCATAAAAAACCTCTCTTTCTCCTGCTGCCCCTCTTCCCTCCTCTGGTCCTCCTCTGGTCCTCCTCTGGCCCTCCTCTGGCCCTCCTCTGGCCCTCCTCTGGTCCTCCTCTGACCCTCCTCTGGCCCTCCTCTGGTCCAGACTCGTGTTCTGGTTCGGAGACCTCAACTTCCGGATTCAGGACCACGGCATGCACTTCGTCCGCACCTGTATCAACAATGAAACCTACAACCTGCTGTGGAGCAAAGACCAGGTATCATTCAGCTACTGCTCACGTGACAAGTATTGCATAAATGCAGATATTTTATTTGACCACAATCATTTTCAATGATTACTGGAATCGTTCTATTCATCTGAAACTAACAAATACATTTGCATCACTATTTCCATGTTATTTTCCACAGTTGGAGGTTTGACTGGTGCTTTTAATGACCTCATCTCGCTGCTCCTCCTTCTCCCGTTTTGTTTACGGCATACGAGTGGAAAATTAGCGCCACCAACTGTTTATTTTGAGACGCTTATCTTTTAATATTAAACCAACCACATTTTGATGAGCATCCAATAATGTACGCATTTTGAATTTGGTTGCAAAGCCAAACACCAGAGGACTGTTGTGGAAACATTTTGGTTTTAAACCAAATGAAAACCAAGAGCCTGATAACTGGGAGGAGGCGTTTTGGATGGGCAGGTCAGGAAATGATGAAATGTGTGTGTTGCTGCTGTTTTCAGTTGCTCATGATGAAGAAGAAAGAGCCGATGCTGCAGGAGTTTGAGGAAGGACCCCTGGACTTTCAGCCCACGTACAAGTTTGACTTAAACTCCGATACGTACGACAGCAGGTAACTGTTTTACTAGTAACACACAAGAAGTCATCACCAAAATCAATCCTGATTAATCATAATCAAACGTTCCAGTCACTTTTTTTTTTATTTGCAGTACTTTGTATATATTTGATCTCTTTTCAACTTCACAGGTTCTACAAGACATGGTTTGGCTTTAAGTAAGAGTTCAGATTACATTCGTGTCCACATCTCCCATAATATATTTTGTCACCCCACATTTAGCTCACCTAACTGCACTCTGTATGTGCACATTCTTTTAACATACTACTTTTAACAGGCCGGTAAGAAGTAGTGTCCTCTTTTGTATGCAGTAACTTAAAGTCTTTGTTGTGTTTTTAAAGGCTAAATGTAGATTCTGTTCTTCTGTAACGTGTGCAAATCACACCAACAAGCAGAGAGAGCGTAAAGTCTTCGCAAGACCAATTTCAGATTGTCTTTGCAAAGAAAAGACTCAAATGCTTGTTGACTTCACAGATTGTTGTTTGAGCTCACAACAATGTGGCTGTCAAAGGTGCCCTGCCGAGTTTTTAGCCACCGCCGCAAAGTTTGACTGTTCCATGCTCTTCCACTGATTGACAGTTGGCAGTAATGCAGCGACAAACTTAAGTGATTCAAAATACTGTAATAAAAATAAACTTTTCAGGTATTTTCTGAAGAAGAAAAGACGTTCAGCACATTTCTCAGGCTTCAAGGATGCACACAATAGTTTTCTGTGAGAATTGTGTTTCCAAAAAACTCCACAGGGCACCTTTAAATAGCAAAGTTTACATTAACCTACACCGTCTAAATCCATCCTGCTACTTGCAGAGCTTGTTTATATAAATGTGTGAACCTGTCTGGGTCCCAGATCAGCTGCTGCATAACATCTAACATGCATGGCCAGAAATATATGTTTTGATAGGCGCTATGACTGTTTATAATTCAGTATGTGTGGATTTAAGTCAGACATGGTACCATTTATGATGGAAGTTGGTCTCTGCATGGTTGGTCTGCAATGACATTTTTTACTTGATTTAATAGTTAAGCTCTGCTCTCTGTGAAAGTAGTCACACAGTAGTTAAAAATTGTTGACACTTGTTTTGAGTTGCAACAACCCTCTAAAAACAGTGATGGCCTCGAGAAAAACACGTGTAAGACCGGTTCTGCCACCCGGAGTCATGATGGCAGACGTGTTCCAGATGACGTACTTCCCTCAGTACACTAACAAATAGTGCTCTTCCATGTCAGGACTCTTACTTGTGTCGTGCAGGGATTTTGACAGAGTTGTGTTGTTTCAGATCACACACTGCTGTTCTGCACTGACATGAAAGAACCTCAGCATGTGAACACATCTCTCCAACATATCTGAAGCTTTAATTATTTTACCCAGAAGTCAACGTGTTTTTGTGTCCTCTGTTTAACACTCTCAATAAACACACTGATTCTTCTGTTCAGCAGCAGCAGTGGAAAATAAATACTTTTGTTTAATGTTCAGGAACAGCTGCAGCTTCCTCAGACGCCTTAATTAGAAAAGTCTTTACGTCGGTGGCCCCGCCCCCTTCCTCGACAGAGCCAAGATGGCGGCCGTTTAGGGTGAAAAGTGTCCAGAGTTTCACACTTCTTTTTTGGACTGTCTTGAGTGCTTCATCCTGGTACTTGAAGTGAACTGCATGTTTCTGTACTTGACAGTCTAAGCGCACTTCTCTGCACTCAAAATAGTGAGTTAGTACACAAGTACAACATTTGAAACACAGCACTGGTCTCTATAATGGGACTTCAGAGGTGGAGGAGAAACAAGAGACCTGCAGGAAAATTTAAGATTAATTTCCACCTTTGATTGAGTGAGAAAATGAGACGAGTGTGTCGACCTTTCTGTTCTTGGCTGACAGGCGTTGAACCCGACGTGTTCTTCTAAGGTTGCATGTGTTGTTCATTCTGAGAGGCTTTTCTGCTCAGCACAGGTGTAAAGAGTGTTTATCTGTGTCACAGTATCTTCTGGAGATCTTAAACATTTTCTCTCACATCAAATGTGGTAGGACAAGATGGAAACTTGTCAATAAATAAAGCTTTTACTGTAATTGGCTACAAGACGTGTCAGGATTACCTGGCGTGGACATTGTTTTGCATTTTTGCCTCCATGTGTCTTCTGATACGTCCCCGCTGCGTCATGTTCGGTTTCAACATCTCACATATTAAATCATTTTTCTCAGTTTCCCTCCACTGTCATGTTCCTCATAACAACACTGATTGTTGCTGTCCAGAGTTGACTCTATCTCCCAGCTAAAGCCTTCCTCTGCTCTCTGTCCCTCCACCGTCTGGAACCGCCAACGCAGCGGTAAGAAACGTAAACCCGCTTGGACCGACCGGATTCTGTGGCGTCTCCGACCCGCGGCCTCGCCCTCCGACGAGCAGGACGAAAAAGGGATCGGATCAGACGCGGAGAAGGTCAAGCAGCTGGGGGAGGATGAGGAGTACCCTCTGAAGATCAGGCAGGACTTATACACCAGCAACATGAAGTACAGCATCAGTGACCACAAGCCTGTCATCAGTACCTTCACACTGGAGGTGAGAAACTGAGCGTTCACATACAGTTAAGCATCCTTCAGTTTACTCTAGCTTCACCTATTCACTCTATTATATCTGACAGAGATGGAGTTGACTGAATTACATATTTATTTTAGGGTAAATCAACGTTTTCGTTGTGGACCAACGAGTCTATATAAAAGTGTTCGTAGCTTCCGGCTCTGAAAAGTGAGGCCGATGCGAAAGTGCCTTAAGCTGCGATACCACCGGGTGCCACTAGTCAAACCTGCTGTCTTAACAAATTTCTCTTTAAAATGTTTTCCAAATTGACTGATTTGTGTGTTTCCTTGTGTCTCCGTCCTTCCAGCTGAGGAAGATGTACGAGACTCCTCTGGTGCGTCTGCAGGCGGAGGGCGACTGGAGCGCAGACATCGACGCCATGGTTCTCTACAGCCCTCTGCAGCTGTTCCCCTCCAGTTCCTGGGATTGGATCGGACTCTACAGGGTGGGTTTAAAAACGTCTCTCTACACACCAGCTGATTACATGTGCTATTTCAGCATGAGATGCTTAACGTCAGTTTGAATCTCAGGTTGGATTCAGCAGCGTGTCGGACTACATCACCTACACGTGGGTCAAAGACGACGAGGTGGCCTTGAACGAGGAAATCATACAGGTAGGAAGTCGTACGTTTAATGAGACGGACCGCAATGGTGACACACGTGATATAAAAGGATGTGTTTTTGCAGGTGTACGTCAGTAAGGAGGAAATCCCCGTGCGCGGAGGAGAGTGCGTGCTGTGCTACTACAGTAACACTCTGCACTGCATCATTGGAATCAGTGAGCCATTCAAGGTCAGTAATCAGCAACAAGATGTTTGTCCTTCATTCTGTTTGACGACATGATTTAAGATGAGAGTTTCTGGTTTTGTTGATAAGAACCAGTGAAATCTGCTGCTCTGGCTTTCAGGTCCACGAGTCCAAGGTGGCCATTGAAGAAGGCCTGATGCCCGAAAATATCAACGGACTTGATCAAACCGTAGCGAGTGAAGATTGTTGGAAGTGATCTGTCAGCAGTTCTAGATGTGGCAGGATGTAGAGATGAGGTCTCCCGAACAACACTTGGGTTTTAATAACTGTTTCCTAACCTGCCACCGAGAGATCAGATCATGAAACGCTGCCGGTTCACACTGTTCCACCACTGACCTCTCTGAAGCCACCTAACGCGGTGGCTGCTAGTTACTCACACCTCTGAAGTCACTACATTGTGTCTCTTTCTTTTTTATATGAACCAGAGTGAAAGTTTGACAGGAAATATGAACACTCCTTCATCAGCTGACTTCAAAACTTTGATTAAAGTGGAAGGTCAGATTTGAATTGGCCTTACAATGGGGCAAAGAAAGTTCTTACTATCGTGCTTATAAGACTGTGATATGCAATATGATGTTTGCTTTGATTGGATATTATACTTAGTGAAGCAGGAAGAGGTTTGGCGTGTTGATAAAATGAGAGGCAAAAGTATGTCGTAAGATCCGCTGCTTTATGTGATCAGCCCAGTGTTAAAAGGAAGTAAGTTTGTTTTGAAATGGGAAAAAACACTCGAGTCAAACTTCACTCAGGTGCTACAGTCACAAAAAGGAAAAGGGAATAGCAACATTAACAAAGCTCACTGGCCATCTTTGTTTACATCAGTTTAATGATAGAGATTGAGTTATTTTGCAGTGGAAAACGAGCTGTCGTCATCCAGTGCTTACTTAGCAGATAATGGGAGACTGGAGCAGGAAAGAGAAGCTCCGCCAAAAATGAAAATTCATGTCACCTCAAGCTCTGTTGAAGCTCATGGGACCCCTGAACATGTCACTTTTCCCACCAGCACTGATGTACTAGTGGGTTGGAGGGGCCCGGATCTGTTAGTGGAGAGGATAAAGGGGACAGATCTGTTTTTTGGAGAAAAGTTAAGGACATTTTATGCTGTTTGTGTTTGATGGTCCTACAGACTCCACAGATTTGACCGACATGGGTTTAACTACGAGATGACGAATGAATAAAACCATTATGTAGCTGTAATAGAAAATAATTATATACTTCTGAGATTCCACACTGGTACTATAAACATTTAACGGTATTGACTGAAAATAAATTCCTCCTGTAGAAGTGTGTGGAGAGTCAGCAGTTCTGGGGGACTGATCTTCATGTGGGTACTGTCCTGAAAACCTTGCTGTAGTATAGAGGCTGGATCTGTTCCTGGTTTCATGTTATTTAAAGTATACATAGGGCTCACCGTGTTGTGAAAGGACTGCTGTAGGAAGGTGAGAAGATTTTCTCCTCCCAGTATTTGAATTAACTTCAGTTGTTCCTGAGGACTTGAACACATAACTATTTAACATAACGTCACACCTTTTTTCCCCCAGAGCAGGTTATCTTTAGCTCGTCTTCATCTTTCTGTCTCGGTGAATCATTCCTTTTATTGCTGTTCATGGTGTCACAGTGAAAAAAAGAACTTAAAGAAACATTGCACTGTTTATTGTTAATGTGTGTGTATTTATAGGTTGTCATGTTTTCATTAGTGTGTACTAAGAAAGAATATAAATTTAGTTTTCATTGAACTATATGGATTCAGCAAGTGCCTTTGAAAGGATTGTTGCGTTACATTTACTGTACTGTACTATACTGCTTAATTTTGATCCATCTACCTTTAATATTCAATAGATTATTTATCATAACATGCCTCTTCTTGTTCTGATCTCCTTCCGATTTAAATTTGTTTGTTTTTTCCTAACTTTTAGCTACACTAAGCTGTTCCACTGAATGTTATTATTGGCTTGCTGGAATCAGTTGATAAATTAGCCAGTTTATGTCACAGTTTTGTTTTTTAACTAAAGAGTGACTTATTTTCTCAAATGGAAATTAAATATTGTACTGTAACAGAATACCAACAAATGTATGCTTTGCACATACAAATATTAAAAAAGTCTCGCTTCATCCTTGTGTGGTTCATTGATTCATCGTCAGTTATCTATTTAACTGCACGTGTTTATTTGGCACTAAAAGTCTTTTATTATTACGCAATTCTTTTTCAGTAGCCCTGCTGGCATGTTTTGGCTCCAGTTACATGTGTTTTTGTTCTTTATAAAAGGTAATTAAACGGTCAATTTTAGTCAATAATTCGGAATTTTCTGGCATCAAAACAAACCTTTCAAGACGCTGATTGGCTGCAGCTCTGCTGCCACAGCACGGCGTCACGAATGACGTGTCGCGCGCCGTTGCCACAGTAACCATTTGTTTTGAACTGAGCCAGAGGCCGAGGACATTAAAGCTGATACGCTTCGTGGGTGACAACCACAGGGAACAAGGTGTGTTAAAAACCGCTTTTATTTTATTCCTGCAATGTGTATCTTTGGCGAACGTTGTTATGTAATGTAAATTTAAACTTTCAGGATAGTTAACAGCTAATTGAACGTTTTGTGTAGATTTAACGTTAGCTACTTTGTCTGGTGTTAACGACTAATACGGACTTAAAATCAAATGCAAACTTAAAAAAAAATTAAGTTTTTGGATACATAACCGGAATACACCCCAATTAAAATAATGTTGCAAACAAAACAAAGCAAAAATATTCTGTAAAAGTTTCACATAGGAACAGACAAATATAGACGTCAATATTGAAACAGACTGTGACATTTTTCTAACCTAATTTCTTCAAACAGTAAATAACCAGCAGGTGTCCAGTACAGTCTCATATGCATTGTCTTCTTGTTTTAATTTCCCTTTAACTATGAGTTGCCACATTTGAACTATTTCCTCAGTAAGCTCCTTCCTGCCCACACTGAGAGCCACTAGAGACACCATGTCTGTCATAGACCACAGTCCCCTGCAGGACGCTGCACACAGTCTGATGAACGCTGAGGTGGTTCTCAACCACTCTGAGCTCTTCAGAGCAGAGTGCAAAAGGCTCATCCTGGAAACTGACAAAGCATGCAAGCGCATGCAAGATGATGACACCAAGCGACTCGGTAAGTAGAGGAGTAAAAATCCTGCTGGTCTATTCGTGTGTAGCACAGAGGGATGACGTTGCAGCGACTGTTGAAGGGGATTGTAACGCTGTTATCTTCTGCTGTTCAGATCAGCGGATCCGAGACATCGTGTTTCTGAAGCAGGAGTTGGAGCTGAAGCTGGAGGCGATCTCTCTGGAGACCGATGCCCTCATAGCCTTACAGAACAGAGTGATGAAGGCTCTGGAGGCGATCGAGGAGCCGCTGAGAGTCGCCGTCCTCTGTCTGCAGGAGAGGTGAGGCTGCACAATGAAGGAGGGGAGAGGATCTTAATCAATACAAGTAAACTTCCCTTCCTCTCAGATGTCTTCTGTCTCATAGATCTGTATTAGTTTTCACTAACTGTCTTTTTCCGTGCTGTGAAGCTCAGACACAGATGAAACTGTAAAGTTCATTCAATCCTGCAACACTTTCTTTAATAACGTGAAAGCATTTATGTCAAAACTATCTTCCATTTTTAAACCTGCCCATGTTCAGTTCAACAGATCTTTTTAATTGCAGACATTAAAACAAATCAATTAACATTGAAATATTTTGCAACAAAAGGGAAACATAATTACAATATTATTAATGACAATATTGTCATTATGGATTTTTTATTATAAGATGCATTCTTCAGCTAACGCTAAAATCAATCAATTTTGTACATTTTGGTGCAGTTCAAAGTGGCCAATAATAAGACAATGTGGTGGTCAATTTCGGGAGACAGGTAAAGACAGATGAGGATGGAGTCGAAGTTCAATATAAAATAATTATTTGTTTGAACATGCAGCATGGGGAGAAGTTCATCACTTGCTAGGCAATGAAGTTCTACAAACTATACAAACACGAATACAGTTTTTATAAACTCACTTTGGATAGAAGTGGGCGTTATTTCACATAATCCATACATAGCTCCATATATGGATAAGTGCTGAGCACATACATCCAGCTGGTTTCACTCATCATAAGTCACATTTAATGTTGTTTACAAAAACAAGCTTGTGACTAGCAGGAAATGGATACGGCTTCAGTTCTGCCATAAGTCACTTTAATGGTCTCACAACAGAGTGAAAATATATAAGCTGCTATAATAGTATGTTATGCTATGTTAGATGTGTTAATAAGATATGTTAATAATGTGTAATGTTATAAATCATAACATGTATATGAACAGGAGATATTAAATATCTCCACAACAGAAAAACCAGAAAAATAGAATAAATCTGAGATCAAATTAAAAACACAATAAAAAACAAATTAAAAGGAAAATAAGTCAGTTTAAAAAAACACATTGAGACCAATGCACGCAAGATGATAGAGATAATAGAAATATATAAGGTAGCTTAAAAGCTAAAATGACAATATGACAATATGAGTGGTAAATTAGAGTGAGATAAGAACTGGAAACTAAAAACAAAACCATAACATAATAACCAGTGTTGTATACAGGAAACATAATGGACAAAACTCTATTTTGTGTTCATTGGTGAGGACGGTAATATTTATTTTGAAGACAGAGGTGTTCATAAAGGTGCCGAAGCAGCGAGGATGAGCAGATGCTCTTTTTATGTTGTTGCCTGCAGAAAGAGACGTGACTGCTCGGCGAGGATCTATGACGAGGTGGAGCGAGAGCTGCATAAGGAGAGGGAGGTTTTTGAAGGAGTTGTTTCTCTTCTGCAGCGCGTAAATGAGCAAATCACTGAGCAGCTACGGTAAGAACATTTCAAAGTGTGCACACCTTTTTTTTGTTTTTCATCAGTTACTGTTATAATCAGATACAACACACCTGTCACTAAAAACAAACCGAGTCCTGTTGTTTTCCAGACTGAACCGATCTGCCAAGTACCATTTAGAGCAGGATCTGAAGGAGAAATTTGAGGCTGAGTGCATCGACAACTCCTGCACCTTAATGACCACCAACTCCATCATCAACCTGCAGAAGCCCGGTAACAACGTCACTCCTCTGCCCAGGTAAACTACCATTTCATTTGTGTGTCTCTTAATTCATTAATGCCCACAGAAAGATTCACAAATGTATTTCAGATGCACAGAAAAAGATTTCTTGTTTCAAATATATGTAACTGAAATCCACAAATCCATTTATTTAAATGTATTTGTGATTTTCATAAAAAAACATATTTTTGGATCTTGTTACATTTATATACAAACTGTTGAACTTGCATTCATGGACTGCTTTTATTTTGTGAACTTTGCTGTATTTGTGTGTGGTTTTTTGAGACACTTCTGATGTGACCCTGATCCAAAATAAAAAAAAATTTCAATAAGGAAATACCTGTAGCCAATCAGGTGTCTCCCTCCTATTCAACCAATCACATGAGTGTAGCGTGAGGGCTTGATTTAATGTGACCACATTGCGTTACATTTGCAGCTTACAGACTTACAAGTGCTGATAAAAAAGGAAAAGCAACTAAACAGAGTTACGATGTTCTTGTTCGCTCCATAAAGACAGCGAAATACAACGATCTCTTAAAATTGTGTTTTATGAGTTTTTGAAATTCAGCTTCTTTGGATTATTTGAAAGTATTTTCAGTGCCTAACCAGAACGGGGACAGGATATTTCTCTTCAAGGGTTTCTACTCAGATGTGGTGAAGTTGGAAATGTCCATCAAGAAATGTCATTAGCTCCACGTCTTCATGGCTTTTTAAACGTCTCTCAGCTTGGCAGTGACTCCAAGGCAGTGGGAGAACATCTCAGAGATGAACATAGTGAAGACGGAGAATCAGGTGACCAACTCGGTGTCCCTGCGGGTCCTGGTGGAGTCTCTCCTGGAGCAGACGGCTGCTGACATGCAGAAGCAGATTCAGGCCACGACAGCAGCCTTTCAGATGAACATCCAGGAACTCAAGACTGCAAAGAGTCAGATGGAGGAAAAACTGCCCACGGTAGGGCAGTGTGTGTGTGTGTGTGTGTGTGTGTGTGTGTGTGTGTGTGTGTGTGTACGTACTGTATATGTGGCAGAGAGAGTGAGAGGAGAAACAAAAGCAGGAAGGCGAATGTCCCCGTAGATGATGATTACTTTCCTTATAATGATGGACGGATCAGATAATTGAGAAACATTAGAGACATTATTTCATCATCATAGTAAATACACATGATTTAATGTTCCTACTGCTGCAGCAAATAACAGCAGATTGAATCCAAAACTATTTGCACGAGTCTTTGACTTCCAAACATTTTGGTCACTGGTCATATTAGACCAAGTAATGCTGAAGCAGCAAAACCCTGACAGTGTAGCAAATACATTTACCTTTCAATTTATAATACATCTTTTTTTGTGTATGTTAGTGCGGACGACTACATACGAGGTAAGATGTGAGTTTTAAAACTTCAGCCTGTTAATTGTGTTGAAACTGGAAACTGTTTGTAGGGTTGTTACACGCAAATTTAGATAAACAAAACCAAACAACAACGTATGCTTCCTTATCTTAAGAGACAAAATAACCAAAACAATAGAGCCCGACTGATACCGGACTTTTGGGTTTGATAGTGATACAAATACGAGGCAGTAAAAAACATCCAATATCGATGTATCGGCCGATATTAATTATATATATAAATTGTATATACAGTATGTATGAATACATATTTATAATGACAGCTTAAAAACATTATTTATAAAAAGAATAACTTCAGTCAAAGTGTTTGACATGTTTCTAATGCTCCGGTGGTATTTTGAAGCATTTCATTCACAGAACTGTACGTTGTCTGAGCTCCATATATCCTTCATATATTTCTACAGCAGACTTCCAGTGTGTGACTGGCTGACCCTGGCGTGACTCCTCTGTTCCCTGCAGGTTCTGTCTGAGATCAGCAGCCAGCAGAAGATCAGAGAGGATCTCCAAATGGCCATCACAAATAAGGAGCATTTCCTGAGTTTGGCCCGGGCCCGGCTGGCTCTGCGCTACCAGAGGCCTGGAAAAGAACAGTGTCTCGATCCGGCACAGGCCCAGCTCCTCGCCGAAGTCCAGCACCTCACCGCTCACATCGCAAAGTAAGGCCTGCTCACACATAACATGTAAGATGTGTTGCGCCATTTGAGCTGCTAGTGTCCCTGGGATTTAACCAAGAAATGTTGAATGTAAAGAAGATGAATTATTAGCATTATTAACATGTCAATTCCCAGAAAGGAGCCACTACGATGTTAATATCTGGTTCCCGTGTTCCTGATTATTCTCACTGCTCTGTCCACACAGGCTTAAGTATTATTTAAAGAATTTACCCTTTCGAGTCATTATGTGGTGTCTCTGTATCTCTGTTCCCTCAGACTACGTGACGGAGTGGCCCAGTCAGAGGAGGACCACAGGGCGCTGGTTCGCTGCCAACTGAAGCTGCAGGATGACATCCAGTCCAAGACCAACTCCCTCTACATCGACGAGGTCATCTGCACCCACCACCGGGAGCCCGTCATCATCCATAACTTCTGAGCACTCATCAACAGGAAAGGTCTACGTGTACTCAGTATTTATCTCAAAATGTAGTCATGTAAATCCACTTTTAAACATGTGTCAAGTGTCTTTCATGTGTAAACAGGGTTTCACATCATGCAGTTTAAAGTCGTCATCCGTGTGGCTTTATGTGTTTTGGGAATTTCGTAATAATTATACAGCAAAGTTTCTCACCCTCTAGTGAAAATCTAACATATGACCTCATGTTGAAACCATGTATTAATATTTAATTTAAAAAGAATCCCAATAAGAAGAATAAACCTTATTTGTGTTGCACTTCAAAGTTCAAAGTGGTTTACATCAAAGCAGAATTCATGATTTTATTGTGTAGTTTTACTATTAAATTAATCACAATCTCCATTCTTTACTTAACAGTTTATAATGCACCAGAAGTGTGAAAAGATGACCTGCTGAAAATGGGTCGCACCACTCAAACTAGTTCTTTCTGTAAATCTTAGTTCTGTTTCAAAATATTCAGCCAGTAGCTGCCAGATGTTGCTCACATGACCAACTGATAACCAATTTTAAGTTAAAAATGTCGATAATATTTCACGAAAATGAAACAATATATGTAAATTCATGCCATCGTCCCTCCCAATCTGAACACATAGTTCTCTGTGTATGTTCCAGATTTACATATTACTTAAAGGTCCCACGCTTTATGCTTTTTTTGGTGTTTTATATGTAGTCTTGATATTTATAAAATATATATTTTTGTAGTTTTAGGTACTAAAAAACATCTCAAAGTAGTTTGTTTTACATCTCTTCTCTGCGGCATCTCAGGTGATTTCGTGTCTGTGTCTTTAAAGCACATTTACATCAGTGAGCCTCGTTTCTGATTGGTCGGCTCTTTTCTGAGTGACACAGGCCAACCACAGGTTGTCTTTGTTCTTCTGGTTTGCTAGCTCCCTGACAGAATAACCGCTCCCTGCTTGCTTCCACATAAAAGGTTGGACCGCAGGCTGTGCTGAAAGGGACATATGACATGAGTGTGTGTGACATCACACAACTTACAGAAGTCCAAACGTCTCATACGGGCTGTGTGCATTTCTTTTGTACCCTTTTGCAGTATTTTTTTTACAGTATTTGTTGCAGGTGGACCTGCTTCATGATTAAAAAGGAAATGGAAATCAGGATTTACACAACATGAGACCTTCTTAAGTATAACAAACCAAAAGATGTGCAGAGCTCAATATGACGGGTGGGAAACAGGCCTCCCAAAAAAAGTTTAAATATCTAACAGCACAGGAAGATCAGTGAATGCATCATGGAGTAGAAGCAAATTAGAGACTTCAGCAGCAACTACAAACTACTGTGAAAATAACCAACATAAAGATCCTCACTCAAAACGCTCCACTCACCGGCTTAACCAAAAGCAGTTCGCATTAGAGTTTATTATCTGAGCATTATAAAGTCATAAGGAGTGTCAGATTTATTTATATTATTTCATTCTGAAGTACTTTTTCTTCACGTAAACACTAAAACTAAAGGTCATTCAAACATAAAAAGTGTAAACATTCATCTAAACACGTAAAGAAACTCTGAAGGCCACATTTCAACAGCAGCAGCTTCTCCGCTCTGAGTTCTCCGTCTTTACTTCAGCAGAATGAAGAGTTTACACTTCCTCTAAAACACAGAGAGAGAGAGGGGGGGGGGGGGTGTTAGCGTAGGAAATCTTCAACAGCGTGAGTACAAATCTTGTGATTCAGGAGTGTTACCGTGTGCCAGCGCAGCGTGGCGACGGGCAGGGCCAGGTGACAGTATGGGCAGATGCTGATCTGGTTTGGGTCGCCTCCAGGACCCTGGCTGGGTTGGACTGACGCGGATGTCACCTTAAAGCTGCTGACAAGCTGAGGAGAAGCCCCGGGGCTGAGGATACCCCTCTCTTCTTCCTCTTCCTCCTCCTCCTCGTCCTCTTCCTCCTCTTCTTCCTCGTCTGACATGGCCTCCTCATCGTACCACCTGCTTGCTGGAACACACTGCAGGTGGGGAACACAGACAAAGGTATTACTACCTTCATGACTGCGTGTTCACAGTTAAAACGCTGTACAGTGGGTATAAGCTTCAAATGAAAATGTGCCTCTTTTAAACACATTCTTTCTTTCACTAATAAAAAGCTGAATTCATAAAAATTGCCATTTAAGTTTACTCCGAGGTTTTACCGGCACAACCTCACTCCGTCCGGTATGAACGGTAGCTCACGGTGGCTAACGGTAGCAGTACAACTGGGTCGGGTGGATGTTGAAGCCAAATTCTCAAAAACAACATGGGAGACGACTTCTGGAGGTGAAATTAACATTCAGTTCATCGGGCAACGGTTGGACAACAACACAGTCTCAAAACCTGGGACATCTTCGGTATTGTGTTACGCAATAAAAGCGCACGTTTTGGAGTGGCCTTTTATCGTGATAATCATGCTGTTGATTCAGCATCACGACGCACCGCGTCTGTCAGGTCGATGGATTATTTTGCCAAAGACGTGTCTTGAAAAAGTTGACATCTGATCACACGAGTGAAAAGTTTTAACGTGACGTTCTATAAAACACTCTGTTGGACAAAGACAAACATTCAGATTGATATTCTTATTCACGAGGGAGTGCCATCGTCCCTGACAACAACATCTCATAATTATCAGATATTCTACGAGATAAAAACTCACCAAGGAGGACAACAACTTTACTCTGTAAAAACATCAGTTTAGGACGTCATCAATTGTAATTCAAACTTGTTGCTGTCATCAGGTTTATAAGACATGAAGCTCACAGTCAAGTCTCAGTTCACTGTTTCTTTCATACGCCACATAACTTATGTTCAGCTTTATGTTTAGCCGCCAGTAATATGTGAGAAAAATGCTTGTAAATACCTCATGTTTGTCTACATCCTCAGCTGGAAATGAGGTCACACACCGGGGACAGATCACTGTTTTTTTAGCTGTTGAGAGATGCACAGGAAGAGTTCATGGATAATAGGAGGAAAAGAAGCACTGTGGAGGTCCACTGAGATTTGAGCTGAACCTGTCAGTCCCTTACTGCGGCTGCTGGCTGCAGCGCGGCCGGTTTGAGGAGGACCCGAGCCGTCGTCGGCGTCCGAGCAGGTCCGACCGTGCTCCGGCTGGTCCCTCAGTCTGACGTAGAGGCCGCAGTCCCTGCAGAGCTCCGTGCGACTCCCGCAGGCCAGACGGTGCTCGTCCAGCTGCCTGCACGGCAGCTCCAGCTCACAGAACTGACAGATCTGCAGACGCTCCGCACACTCGTCAGCCTGGGAGGAACAGAGGAGCGGCGTCAGACTGACAACCAGATGTTCTGGGGCCCGTAATGTTACGACAAATCTGGCATCGCAGTGTTCAGAAAATTCAGGTTTTTTCAATATCCAAGCAACAGAAACTGTTCGTCTAACTTAGACTTCAGAAACACGAAATCCTACATTTCCCACAATGCGATCTGTCTTTTATTAACCTGATGATGACACTATGACATCATCAAGGTGTTTCTTTCTCTCTCGGAGGTTAAATGTTTTTTCTTGTACTATTAATAGTTTATATCCCTTTTGCCTGAAGAGAGGAGACACAAAAGTACAGGAATGTAAAAAAAAAAAAACATGAACAAAGTGTGTTAAATTGGAGACGTTCTCTGTACAACACTGAACTTCACCTGATGTCCACGTGAACAATAAAACTGAACTCACCTCGTGATCCATTAGGCGACAGCGCTCCATCTTCTGGTGACACTTGGAGCATCTCACCTGCAAACACAAAGTAAACTTACAGAGAATTCACCAGCGTGTGTGTGTGTGTGTGTGTGTGTGTGTGTGTGTGTGTGTGTGTGTGTCCTTCCCAACATTAAAACCACTGACAGGTGAAGTGAATAATATTGATTATTTCATGACAACGTGTCCAGTGAAAAGGTGGGATATGTTTAGTTTGGCTCCCTCTGACTGTGGCTCACAGTTCAGGACTGGTTGGAGGAACATGACAAAGAGTTCAAGGTGTCGATTTGGCCTTCAAACTCCCCAGATCTCAATCCAATCGAGCATCTGTGTCCGTGGAGGCTCACACCTCGTAACTTCCAGGATTTAAAAGATCTGAAGTGAATTTATTTGCAGTCACATCGTAAGAACAAAAAGCAAGTCCTCCCTAATGTAACTGATTCGGTTTTATTGTCAAGACTCGGTTCAGGTCAGGTTTAGAGTAGGTTCATGTAATTCAGTGTAATGTCCCCTGATGTGATGGAAACGTGACTGTGTGTGTACCTGGGTGTGTTGCTCCTCTCGGTGTTGGCTCAGCTGATCTTTTGGAACGGGTTCATTACAGTCGGGACAGAGACACAAGAATCGGCTGCAGTGAGTTTCATGCAGATCGAAGTTGGCCTCTGCGACCTCCTTGTGGCTTAAAGAGAGAAGGACAGAGTCATCTTGTGTTTAAAACGGTTCAAATCAAGTGTATTAAGAATGCAGTTTTTAATCAGGCATTTAAAAGGGCAGTGCTATTTGTTTTTCCCTGTTAGCTGTTCAACTTCTGCTTTTAGCATCTCCTTCAACCTCTCCACTTTGGGCCTTGTCCTCTTTCCGAACACTTAATTCAATTTGTAAATTCTGTTATTTATTCATCTTTTTAAACAGCATTAGCACATTTTAAATTCAATTACTTCTTTAAGAAATGTATTAATAATTGTTTTATGATGTGGGCCGACTGACTCTTTATTGATGGTTTATTATTTCTTTTGTACATTCTTTTCATAATTCCTCTTTTAATTCCCCATTAAATCATCGTATCATAAATAACTTTGTAATTTAGTCTAATTGTTTCTGGTTTAAATAATTAATTTGTCATGTATCCTTTATTTATAAAATACTTTTTTTTATCGTATAATTAGCCACAAATTAGTGAATTACTTTATTTCTACGTTTGTCAACGTTTATTGCACCCGGATTTGTTTCTTTCAATAACTTAAAGAAACCCAAAACACTTTCATGTCATCATGCCAACATTATAGCAGACTGGGACGTTGTTAGCTTTTACGTTGAAGGGAAAAATCTCTTGATTCACCGAGTTATTGATTTAACTGATGTTGTTATTGTTTAGAAATGTGGAGGACATTTACTGTCTTTTTCTCCTCATCAGGAGGAGCTCATCCTGAAAGTGAAAGTAACTCTTGTTTTGTAAATTGTGTGTTAAACTAAAGCCAATAGTTAAGAATCCACTGAGGTTAAATATGCTACGTTTCAAATAAAGTTAAAACCAACTATTGACTAAATATGGAGTGAACGACGACTGAGGAGCTTCTCGGTTTGTCCCCTGAGCTCCTGCAGAGCCTGATGTTATTTTTATTGGATTACATCACGCAGCACGTGGTCCTATCGCCGGCTGCCCTTTGAGGACTTTGTGACATAACTTCAGTTTAATTTATACTGACAGTCATCCTAGTATTTTTTTACTCAATGCCGAACTGTGACTCCATACGACCTTTAAACGTCCTTACTGGTTTACTTCCTACTTACTGTAGGTTCAGTCGCCTGTGACCGAGTCAATGTTTAAACAAGCAGACTTCCGATGTCATTTGGTGCGTGCTCCTCCAACTTAACATAGTTAACTCTCACCATTGGCCGCAGGTGCGTGTTGCCTCCTTGTTATCCATCGACGAGAAGTCTTGAATTATAATGTACGAACTGTAGAAGACCAATGTGGGATGTCTGACTTCACCCTTTTCGACCCGGTTCACCAAAACAGAAAGTGAAATTACTGGTTCCACTTGTTGGTATTTTCCACTTCGGCCACAAGGTGGCGCGGAAGAGCCCTCGAGGTTGAGTCAGTTCATTTTATTGTGGGTATGAATGTAAACATCAGACAGACTTTATCAAACTTTGCTGAACTTGTGTAGTATATATCCCAGAGTGTGGTTCCTCTGGGTTATATACGGAGGAGGTTTTACTATCCAGTCTCCCTTTATCGATATTAATGATTATAATTAGTAGAAACTCAAAATCCCAACAAGTGATATGCTACTTTTAAAGGATGGCAAAACATCACCTCCACGATAATTAGCCCACACAATAAAATAACTTGTTAGTCTTTACATACGAATCATTACATCTCATTCCGTGTTAACAGTTAAAGTATTTTCTTATTCACGTCCTCGTCGTGCGCTCGAGTGATAACTCTGACATTTCCTACAGTTCCTGAAGGCAACGAAGTCAATGTTTGAGGAAGGAAGCGCTCCGACGCGTCGCTATGGAAACAGGTCCCGGAAGCGGCCACTGTTTTGGTGAGAGGAGCCGGTTTTTATTCACTCCACTCCACGGTTTGACTATAAAACAGAATAAACTGACATTATTTCCCTCTACTGAATGCCGAATTGAAGTTTTGTTTTGCTCTTGACGTGTTGCTCCAGTCTCGTGCACGAGAGTTGACACGGCCGGTGAGATTTTTCCTCGCGCGCCTTCTTTGCTCATTCACGGTAAAACTTCAACTCTTCGGCTGAAACCTGAATCTGACGTCAGTCTGAAGACCTTTAACGTGTCCTGGGACGTTTACACATTTGACTTTTGGACATTTGATAAACTGAAAAGTAAATAAAGTGAACTTATGTCTTTTGAGTTTTCACAATTGTATTTGTAATGAAGCGACGGTGACAATTCAAGTTTGTATCGTAGATATTATTACGATCTTATGTTGACCACTTTTTTTTAACCTAATGAAAATAAATGGGGACATTTTAAATGATTGTGTCACTTTAAGGTGTTTTTTTTGCTGCAGTTTGGCTCAGATAGTCCTCAACGTGCAGTATTATTGTGTACGTCAACGGTCACGAGCGAGGAGGGCTGCGTCACTCTGACGTCACTACGGTGAGCGTATTGCGTCACCTATCTACAAACACTGTGACTAGTTACTTCTCTGCTATTTCAGCTTCTTTTCCTGAGTTAAACGTCTCTTAAATCTCTCCACACTTCTTCTAGTCTCGAATTAAAACTCACGTTTCTGCTGTTGAAATCTTTGACCAACGTACTGTTAGTTTAGCGGTTAGTAATGGCTTCCCTCTCTCCCTCCACCTCTTCTTGTTTTTCCTGCTCGGTGTTTCGTTGACATGTTTAGTTACGAGCCCGCCTCCCTTAATGATAATGCTACCTGTAATAAATGTCGTAGGGTCACTGAATTAGAATCGCGGCTGTGCTCCATGCAAATCGAAACCAGCGGCCATAGTTGACATTGACATTGGATTAGTTTCTGGGGAACCTGTTCTGGTCGAGGCAGATGTTCTCCACCTCTGAGCCTGGTTCTGTTGGAGGTTTCTTCCTCTTAAGAGGGAGTTTTTTCTTCCCTCTGTTGGAAGTTTTTCTCCCTTAAATATTAGTTTTTTTCTCTCGTGGTTTATGTAGGAATTGTTGAATTGTTGGTTTCTCTGTATAATGTTGTAAAGTTCTGCTGTAACGACTTTAATGTGTTCAGTGCCATGAAATAGCCTCTGTTGTGATTTGGCGCTATATAAATCAAATTGAATTGAATTGAACTGTGCACTGTATTACTGTGGAAAGAGATAAAAGAATAATCAACCAACTGTATTTTGCCATAGATTTCCTTAAACAACTTGTTCTTTTTCCAGGAAGCTTGAAATGTAATCTTGGCTCCAGTTAAAGAAGCACAAGTGACCACCCGATGTCCCGCTCAGCCATGCAGCCCCTCGGTGTTGGGGCCACAGCCCCGGAGGCCCTGTCCCTGCTGCACCAGCGCATTGTGTTGGCTAAGGAGGGGACTGACGGTCTTATTCGGGACATGGATAAACTGGGAATATCCAGGGACCACATCTTGGGGTCTGCTGAGATAAAGGAGCTCACTCAGCGCCCTGTAAGTCCCCTGAAGATGCTTCGGGTTCTGGGGGATGAGAGCGTACTGTGGCAAAAGTGTGAGTCTCTCGTGAGCCAGGTCTGTCGCATGGAAAGTCTACTGCAGACTCTTAAACTCACCATCTTCCGCCTGGAGACTGAGAGAGAGCTGCATCCCTCTCACACAGGTAATGGCTGTCATAAGAGAAAACAATAGCTCTCTGAAAGTATATTGATACTGTACGTTAGTATAGAGGCTACCATCCGAGCACATATGCAGTTGAATCCAAATTTGAGCAAAGATGATGCTATAGTTAAACCTACCACAGTGAGCAGAGGGGCAGATCAGAAACTCTTGTCTCTTTATTCCTGTTTTTCCCGTGCAGCTCATCTGAAGCAGCAGCTGTCAGCGCTGCAGCAGGAGAGCGAGGAAGAGCAGCAGACCTCCAGGAGGGAGCTGATGAAGCTCCAGGACCAACTTCAGCAGGTGAACCAGGAGAGGGATGAAGCCCGCATGCAGGTGGAGAGGTTGGGGGAGACACTGGAGGCAGCGACTGCAGCCAGGGTAACAATGACCGTAAAATTATTATTGTAGTTTTGTTCTTTATCATTCATTTTAGAAATGGTGACATTTTACTTTACATTTTCATTGTATATTGACAAAGATACATTTATCAACACCGCCAGATTGAATAAAGTTTATGATATTTGCATTGGTTTTACCTTCCAAATGTATTTCTTAGATAACCACCTGCCTCACTTCCTGTGAGTCTCTGGTTCTTCATAATATTACCGTTGTGTAAAATGTTACGATCAGAATGATGATCTTTGTATATTTCAGTAACTGCCGACCTTTCTGGTCGTGATTAAACGCCACTTCTATGACACTCATTAAACCCTTATTTGTTTTGTTGCCGACAGTTAATTGAGAAAAAGGATACCACTTAATGACTGTATGGTAAATATGAAGGTGGAGCATAAAGCCTGGAAGATGTTGGGGATGTTATATTCAAATCATTTCTCTTTGAGTTGATTTAGAGTGTGTATGTGGTCCATTGTTGAGTAGTTTCTTCTGAAACCTGCCTGCTCTTTTGGTTGGCTTTCATCTAATGTGCTTTCCAGTCTGTTGGTGATAATCTTTGTGAAAATGTTGTAGATGTTCAAAAGTAAACTGATGGGCCTATAATTGTTCAAGTCTTTTTTATGCAGAATTTTCATGTTGGCTTTTTTCCACTCTTGCGTTACTTTCTCTTGATGTATACATGCGGAGAATAGTTTCGCAAAGTATGTGCAAACGATATCTCCACCTTCTTTGAGTGTGTCCATTAGTATATTGTCTGGGCCTGGTGCTTTTCCCCTTTTCAAATGTTTGATGGCATGTTTGACTTCCCAGTCAGTCACAGATGGCAGACTTTCTTGAGTTATTTCTGTTGCTTCTGTTGATTTATTGCTGTCGTACAGTTGTGTATAGAATTCTTCTATTCTGTTGAGTATAAGGTCTTGATCAGTTATTTCAAGTTGTTATCAAGAAGGCTGATATCTTCTGCTTCTCATGGGAAGACAGGTAGTATTGGATTACAGGTTACCAGTAGCGAATGACAGGTCTCCTGACATCTGACCTGACATCATTTTTAGTTTTCTTGTTTATCTTTCTACAAACACAAGAAAATGTCTTTAATCAGATGTTTTACTTTTAAGAATCTGAGTAGTTCAGATTGGTGAGAAGCACAGTGAGTAATGTCGTGGTCTTCGTGGGTCCTGATTATCAACATTTGTCTTCCCATCCAGATGGATGTGGCTTTGGCTGCTGAAGAGTTGAAGATTATAAAAATAGAGACGAGTCAGAAACTGATGGAGGTGAGTGGTTCATTTTTTTTCATTCTTTTGCACCCCATTACCTCCATTTTCACACATGCAGTCGTGTGAAAAACTAAATTGTTTCCTTTTTAAACATATTTGAACAAACAAACATTTGATCCTGTAAAACATCCTGTGTGCCTATTGAGAAAGGTGCTAGACTCAAACAAGTGACACATCAAATTCACATTTTGCGGTGATTTTCATGATTCAAATAAATTAAACAAACTGATCAGTCACATGGAAAAAGTAAGTAAATCTCTGCATGTATCGCACCTTCAAGTTCATCAAATCAGAATCAGGGTTCCAGATCAGCTGTCGATGATTAGAAGCTCCTGAGGGAGAGACAGGTGGAGTCGGTCTCATTTAAACCTCTGACATTGAGTCTCTGCTGTTCTCTTTGATATTACAGCGTGTGTGGTGTCATCATGCTAAGATCTAAAGAGAAAAGAACATTAAGAGTAAAACTAAAGTCAATGAAGATACAGGTGAAGACCAGCGGCTTCAGTGCACACCGCCTCACCTAAGATTAAAGTTTCCGTCCCTTCGTTGTTTTGAGAATTGTCCTAAATCTCTCCTATGCTTGGACTCATCACTAGAAAGCTCTCTGAGGCCTCTGACTTTTGTATTAGTATTCTCCAGACGGATGAATCAAAGATATTGTTAACAGTACACATGTTTGATGCAGACTGAAGACGGCCTCTCAGGAGAAGAAGCTCAAACCATCTGTGGCTTGGGGCTGCTGCACTGCCTCAGGGACTGGGCAGCTGGCAGTCATTCAATTCTGCATCCTATCAATATCAAAAGTGATTGAAGATAATGTTAGGCCGTCCGGCTGAAAGTTGAGAAGTTGAACCAGAAGTAGACCTTTCAACAGGAAAATGACCCAAAGCACACAGCCAACCCCCAACAGAAGGGCTGGAAATGTTTAAATTTACTAGTTATATTTTCACATGACTGTGCATTTTATAAATCTTCCCACCGTCCAGATGAAGGAGCAGATGAGGCAGGAGTCCGTGAGATTTCACGGTGAGCTTCTGCAGCGGGTGGAGGAGGCGGAGGGAGCGGTGGAGATGGAGACGCGGCAGGTACGTTGTCAGAAGAGCTCGGAGTGATGATCACGTGTCCACGGCAGCTAACGTGACGTCCTCTGGCCTCCCAGGCTCTGCTGCTGCAGTCCCGCTCCCAGACCTTGTGTGCAGAGGTCCAGTCTGGCCGGCAGCAACTGGTGGAAGAAAAACACAGAGGCAGACAGTTGGAGGAGTGCTGCCAGCTGCTCAGACAACAGACAGGTTCGCTTAAAGGAATGAGGGGATACAGTGGGATACCAGTGTACCAGTGTAGCTGTAGCTGTGCTGCAGCCAAGACAGAAAGCTGCTGTAAGGCGTTTGAGGAAAGACAAGTCGATGTCAATCAGACAGAAATGCAGATCATTTCACCAGCTGCCGGATTTATACTTCTGTTCACCAACAAGATATTACACAGTCAAGTCCTCCCTCACAGGCCTGATAGTTGTTTTAGCCTCCACAAATCATGTAAGAATACTCTGTCCACCCACAGGTGGCTGAGGACACCGTGATAAGGTGAAAATGCCCATTTAAATTTTTCAGGATCTTCAGTTGGGTCCTCAAAGTTGCTTATTTTATCTGAAAAAGCAGTAAATTCTCACATTTGATAATCTGGAACGAGAAAATATTTGGCTTTTATGCTTAATGAATGACTCAAATTATTATTATTCAATTATTAAATTGTTTCAACTCTCAATTGGACAACAGAGAACTGTCCATTGTTCCACTTCCTGGTGCCCTGTGGTGTTCCTCGTCAACAAAGCAGTATGTGAATCACTGAGGTTGAACAAATATGTGGATTTTCCTTTTTGAAAAGTAAATTTTTCTAAAAACGCCATCCGTCTTTGCTCACTTCCAGTAATTCTCCTCCTGGTCTTTGTTGATTCATCAGTTTGTATTTTGACATACTGTAGATCAGTGGAACAGTGTTGAACTATTGGCTGGGATGTGAACTGTGCCACTTGCATCTGTATGTATGCTTGTGTTCTTCAACTAAGAGCAAACAAAAGGGAGACCAACTCATAAAAAAATTCTAAGAGTACTGAAACCTCCACAAGGAAGCTTTAATTGAGACACTGAACTTCTGCCATCTCTATTGAAAGGTAATGAGTCTCTTGTCAGTGTCATGAAGGTATTCACCTGACTGAAGTAATGTCACATGATTCCAAACTTCGATTTGACATATTTTTTGGAGAATAGTTTGAGTTTTTGAGATATACATTTATTGACTTTTGTACCAAGAAATGAAAAGATTGACCGCGCTCATATCTGTTAGCTTGGCTAAGCACAAAGACTGGAAAGTCACATTTTTACATTTATTTTTTGATATACAAGTTAAGTTTTGATATAAAACTTAAATATTAAGATTTTCAGGTACTGGCTGGCTGATATTTTTTTTTACCTTTTGGACATATGTAGACTCGCTGTTTCCCACTGCTTCCAGTCCTCATGCTCAGCCAAGCTCACTGGCTGCACCTTCACATTCAACGGGCAGAAATGAGAGTGCTATTCTTTCCTAGCTCCTCTCAAAAGAGCCAGCAAGTGTATCATCACATTATTATTTTTATCTGAAAGTGTTCCTGTGTCTTAATGAAAAGCTGAAATGTGTGATTTTTATATGACTTTTTGCAGCAAGGTACTGTATAAGTCAGATTTACATTTGAAATATTTCTCACAGCTTTACATGACGTTTGGTCGCTGATCTACATTTTCTGTTCGACTTTTACAGCAATGAAAGACTCCCTTCTGCGCGAGTTGAAAACCGAACTGAAAGTAAGTAGAAAGAACGAAAGAAATATCAGCACATGGAAAACATTGTGCAAATTCTCATCAATCAAATATATGATTAGCAATGCATATGATATTATTTCGGTTGGTGAATACTGTCTGTGTTCGTCGGTCCCATCAGAAGCAGCAGACTGAGAACGGTGAGCTGCTGAAAGAGAGCAGAGAGCTGAGAGCTGCTGCTGACAGAGTCCAGGTGAGGAGTTGTTTCCCACTCACTCTATTTCAGACTCCAGGGTTTGTCCAGGCATGTTTCACCACAGTCATGGGAAACATGCAAAAACACAACGAGCTGCAGGTTACGGTATGTTTTCTAAGCTTTGTGTGGAGTCTTTCCATTTAAAAACAAATAGTCTACATTTAGTGAAGCCAATGAGGGGCGAATGGGGAGAACTCATCCGGACACGTGTTCTGAGCAAATATGTCCAATACGAAGTATCTTTGAAAGCAGTGACCCATTTATTAAAAGTCGGTGCACGTGCTCAACTCAGCACAGGTAGGAAAAACATCTTAGTCCACAGTACATCACAGGTAAGTTTCCATTCAACAGGATGCACAAAACGCTGCTACACACACAGTCAAGAAATTGTTTGCTTCCCCGTTCAGTCACCTGGTGCTCATCACCTGAAGCTCACTGTGGCGAATGCTCCACCCACTGTTCAAACACAAAAGCTGCATGTGGCCTACAGTCACCTGTGCATTATATAAACATAAAACACACACACAAAAAAAAATTACATTATAGCTCCATCACTTGGATATATGACTGAATGGAAATTTGACTTATTACAAAAACCCAAATAGCAGGTTTCCAAATATTTAGGTGATCAGAAATAGATGTAGTCAAAAGTACAATTAGTAGATTACAATTTAACAATGATCTAACTACACACTCAAATAAAGTTTATTTAGATTTAATCATAAGATCTGGAGGAGGATCTGAGTTTTTTGGTGCCCTTTTGAGAACATCAATCATTGTGCAATGTAACAGTGATGCACTCTACAAACATCTAATTCCCTGCACTTTATAAATAACAAACAGAACCTGAATAAATAGTCCTGCATTCAGTAACAGCACAGCATGAAAGTCAACACACACACACACACACACACACACACACACAACCCATTGCTTCTCTGTGTTGTTCAGGCTGAGAGGAGTCGTGTGGTCGAGCAACTGCAAGAGCAAGACCTGCTGCTGGACACAGCCAGACGCAGTATTCAGACTGAGCTGCAGGTGGCGCTGGCAGACAATGATCGCCTGGAGAAGGAGCTGTGAGTCTGTCAGCTTAATTCACACTGGTAGTTCGGATCAATGTTATTTCCCCTGCCATCTTAATGCTGGAATTATGATTAGCATGAAAAATTAACAGCTCACATACAAAAGTGTTGAAAATACTTTATTTGTTGAAAGATTCTCGAGTTACATTTTATGTGGCCTAATCCTATCTGAATAAAGAATGGTGACGTAATTATGGGAAACCTTAAAGATAAAATGTATTAATCTATGATGGATCGATGCAATTCACCTAATGAATATCAGTGTAACAGAAACATATTGTATATTTAACGTATACAGTAGTACTCTGGCTACTTTTATAGTATATGATTTATGGTGTTCCTGAACTGCACTGCTGTACAATGTATGCAAATGCTGTCCAATCTGCATGTCAGATTGTACACACACACACACACACACACACACACACACACACACACACACACACACACACACACAACAACAACACACCTGTAATTTTATATATACTTATAATCCTACATTCAAACCCGCTGGTTGGCTGGTTAACTGCATGTATTTTGAGGCATAAACTGTTTGGGGCACATTTCCTGTGTAAACTACAACCCAATGCAACACTATTATCAGTGTCTCAGCGTAGAGATTGCGTCTCCATGAAAGCCGGCTTTTAACTTGGAAAAGTAATAAACACATTTTGTTTCGTTCGTGGGTGAACAGCACATGTTAGGAAGTCGTCGTGACAGACCATAAATCAGATCAGACCCTGATCAGGACAGAAAAGTTTAAATTTGTCGTTGTTTGGTTTGACCAGAAGATGGTGCTGCTTTCCTGGGTTTTGATTTAGATCGAGTTTTTTGTTGAATGTAACGATGGCATCACCAGAATAGTACTCGTGACTCAATGACATCACTAGAGTGATGACAATGAAGTCTCAATGAAGGTCTAATCTATTTCACAATGACAGTAAAAGGCCTCGTTTAGGAGGCCTCTCTACCGCTTAGTGGCCCTTCAGAACGGAGCTAGAAGGGGTGGGGCTTAACATCTTAAACTAATCACTTTCAGGTTACAAAAATATTCTTGAAAAAAATATATTTATTTCCTGGACCATTTTTCATTTTATGTTGCTTCAGTTTGGAAAGCATTCTTCTACCTCTCCATTTGGAGTCTGCATATGAAAACACAGTTTGGAGGACGAGATTACAACTGCCTCTCCATCCCTTAAAGAAACGGGACACCTAAGCGGGCACGTGGTAGTGAACTGGGATTGGGCCAAAGAGTCCTACTGTGGCTCCCCCTGATGTCACTGTGCTCCCAGTGTTCCCATTGTTCCCAGTGCTCCCACTGTTCCCAGTGTTCCCACTGTTCTTTTTTTTTTTTTATTTATTTTTTTTATTTTTTTATTTTATACACTTTATTAATCCCCGAGGGGAAATTTCTTCACTACAGCAGGGGGGCTCTCAGGGGGAAGATGCTGCAGCAGGCTGCCACTAGCGCGGCGCCAGGTAACCTGACCTGAGATGCATGTTTTTGGATGATGGGAGGAAGCCGGAGAACCCGGAGAGAACCCACGCAAACACAGGGAGAACATGCAAACTCCGCACAGAAAGGCCCAGGACCGGATTCGAACCCGGAACCTTTTTTGCTGTGAGGTGACAATGCTAACCACTGCACCACCGTGCCACCCCAACTGCACCACCGTTCCCAGTGTTCCCAGTATTCCCAGTGTTCCCAGTGCTCCCAGTGTAGCAGCAGGAGCTGCGAGGCTCCTATAATGACATGATTTGACTTCTGACCACGCAAATATTCTTTAGCTTACAGTGACATCTGTGCAGTTCTATTGTTGCTCAGAATACCATCACAGGGCTCTAATGTAGCTCTGTGTCATCACAAGTGTTTCACTGTGTCTTAGAATCACATTATTACAGTTCTACATGAGCTCTCGATGACATCAATAGAGCACTGCTGTAGTTCTCAACCAAATCAATACAAATCCACTGTACTTCACAATGTCTTTACTAGATTGATGTCTTTACAAGTCCTCTCATTGGTCTTCACTAATGATGTCACTATGGTTCGACTGTAGCTCTCAATGACATCACTAGAATTCAACTTCAGCTCTCAATGACATCAGTGGAGTTCTGCTGTAGTTCACAATCACAGTTATGACTTCATAAGTGTTCTACTTTATCTCAGTGACATGACTTGAGTTCTACTTGATCTCAGTGACATCACTTGAGTTCTACTGTATCTGTGACATCACTTGAGTTTTACTGTATCTCAGTGACATCACGAGTTCTACTGTATCTCAGTGACATCACTTGAGTTCTACTGTATCTGTGACATCACTTGAGTTTTACTACAGTTATCAGGGACATTGCTATTTACAGTGCAGCTCACAATAGACTCCCCAGATTTCAACTGCAATGACATCATCATTAGAGTTGTACTGGAGCTTACAATGACATCACTAGAATTCTTGCATTGACCTCAGTGGCATCAGTAAAGTTGGGACACTTCTTGTTTCCTGTCGGTCATATCTGCCCACTGTTTGTTGTTGGTTGAGGAGGTCACGTGATTCTTGACCTCATGAACTACAACTGTTTTTCCTACTCCATCAATTGCAACTAAAATGGGAAAACATCTAATAAATAGCTTCGTTTAAAAACAAAATCAGTTTTTATTTAATTCTTTGTCATATTTTGAAGTGCTCATCGGTTTGTTTTTCTGATCATACATTTCTTTGTATTTCCTTCCTTTAATAAATACAATTCTTAAGTTGGAAGGAAACACATCAGGAATTGTAATCCATACCAATCATTAAATATACAGACATTATTTGCTTTAGAAATAAACTCTTAATGGAATCAGCAACAAGTTGAGCCACATATTCGAGCATAATTATCTGTCTCCCATCTCTTTCTCTTTCTTCCCCGCTGTCTCACGGATTTAGTAGAAGGTGGTGTCGGAGGAGAAAGTATTACCATTTGAGAACAGACGGTTAGTCAGATAAATTGGTTTGCAGTGCTTCAGACAGATTCTTCATATTTTTCTTTTATTAGATTCAATTTCAGTCCTCCTCTAATGAAACCTGTCCCACTGGTCACCAGCCACCTAAAATCACTGCGTTAGTCAGGGGAGAGATCCGTATCATTTGTCGATCTAAATACTGCTTCAGAGGCTTTCTTTTTTCAGCAAACTGAAATTTTTGGATGTGAAAATTCTCAGATAAAGGAGGATGACAACAATTTCTGAAGTCTTTTGAAGTACCTCTTAAGACATTAAAAAGAAAATCTGTCTTTCTTCAGGGAGAAGCTCAAAGCTGAGCACACTCACCTCCTGCAGAGCTCCGCCATCACACAGGAAACAGCAGTGAATGAGAGGAAGCTGCTGCAGCGAACCGCTGAGAGATTACAGGGAGAGCTGAGCACAGTCAGAAAAGAGGAGGCGGCAATGAGGAAAGACCTGGAGGGCTCCAAAAATGAGGTACTTTCACCAAATGAATGCTATTATTTTTGTGATAGATAATGTTGCGCAAAGAAGTGAAACCACACTCTCGTTTTGTGGATTTGTCTCTAAATAAATCCTTCTCTCTGACGAACAGTTAAGTCTGGTTGTCACTAAGCTGGAGGCAGAAAGAAACACTCTGGACGCTCAGCTGCGGGAGGCCAGGGTAGGATTAGTTCGAATACTGTCTTACCTCATGAAGTATGTCTTATTTAATCCTTTCGTGGTCATTGCATTGGTGGGATTTCTGAGCTCAACCATGCAGAACCAGCAGGATGAGAACAGGAGGCTCATGGGAAAGGTGGCAACTTTAGAGCAGCACCAGGTGAGAGATAGGTCACCATTAATACTGCAAAATACTGAGAGAAGTACAGTTGTACAGTTGTGTGTGGGTGTGGGTGGGTGGGTGGGGGGACCAGATAATTGACAAGAACAAACTGGCCTATGAAAGAGGGAAACTTAAGGTACCGCACACACACAAACACTTATTAGAGATCAATGTTGGCTAAATTATACTTTTCAGTTCATTGAAAAATCTGTAAAAAAACATTGAATTCAGTTTCCTCAAAGAGTGTCAGATCTTCCTGCCTGCTGTGAGCAGAAATGTTAGTTCTGAGAAGTTTTCGGTACACGATCGCAGGCCACCAGGAGGCGTTACACACCGACAAACTAAAAGTGGAAATGCTGTGGAGTTTCACTCAGCACCATCAGACCTGTGGCAAACACCGGTGATACAGTAGTTAGGAGGCTCATTGACTGGCAAAAGCAGATTTGGACAAGAACTTGCATGAATTCATCATTTGTAATTGGGTAATCCATCCATTCATTTTCTGGCACTTATCTGGATTTGAGTCACATCGCCAGAAATTATTGTTATGTGCTGCCAAAAGGTACTGAAAGAATGTGATATAATGTGAAATAATTTTATGTGATCATCCACTTTTGGTTATCCATCATCATCTTAAAATTGATTTTACTGTTGTTAAATGGGAATCAAAACGTTATTTCATCAAGTTGGACTCATGACACCTCGGGAAGAGTCGACTAAAGTCCTGACGTCCCAGAACTACTCCCCTCAAACTTCACACTGTTATCTGTGTGCAAAGACACAAGTTCATACCTGCAAACTTATTATGTGACAACACAATGAAACACATATTACTGGATTACACGTTTTCTACTAGAAACATCAAAAATCACATTGAGACTCCTGATAACAAAGAAACCTTCTGGCAGACCTATATTTCCTCTTTTACAAATACCCAAACGTGTTGGTCCAACCTCAGCACATCCTTTTGATCAGGTTTCCTTACAAATACATAAACTTGTCCGGTAACACTTTGTCTTGTGCTGTAGATCAGTGAGCTGCAGGCCTGGAAGAGTATTTATGGACCGGCAGAGGGCGTTGTCAGTAAAACTCTTGATGACATCCTGGCCTCCCGTAGCAGACTTCAACTCAACAGCCAGACTCTGCATCAGGAGGGGGGGGAGAGAGAAGAGGAGCTGGCCACTCTCAAGCAGGACAGGTCTGTTAGATGAACTCTGCATGATGAGATGTGAAAGATGATAATACAGCATGTCAGGGAAATGTCTGTAAATGCAAGTATTTGTGACTGTAATTATACTGAACGTGCATGTATTATAAAATATAAGATTATGGCATTTTAGGTGAGCCAAAATTCAAACAATTGTGTTACAAAGGAGAATAAAATGAGTAATATTACAATCTGCTGAAAAAGAGAGATTAACATAATGCAGCTCATGAGTCAAGAGGACTTCAATCAAACTCCAATGCGCAACATAACACTTATTTCATTTGAGGAGTGTTCATAGAAATGTGTGGATCATATTAAGCTGTGTAACCGGTGATGTGACGTGATGCTTTCCTCTGTGTCAGGCTACAGGCTCACAGAGAAATCAGAAAACACCAGGCAGAGGTGGAGAAACTCCAGAGACTCCTGACATCTGCTCACTGCAAGAGCAACAGAGCTGTAAGGACACTCGCTTTCTTTAACTCATGTACTCGTACACATACTTTACAGGAGATGTATAACACATATTCTTACTAGTGAGGTGTCAGGTAAATGATTGTGACACAGAGCCGGGGTCTCGGGTACAACAAAGGCAACTGTTTATTTTAACAAATGCATTTGGGTCCACAAGCATCACTTCAATAAGCTCTGCTGAATAGTGAACAACAATCTCTAGTCTCTCTGTCCTTTCTACGCCTTCTCCTCTCCCACCGCCCATGGGTGAAAACTCACTTCTGCTCATCTTCATGTGAGCCAAAACAGCTTCAGATGGGGGAGAGACTCCCTGGGACAGTGTGGGATCCTTTATGATGAGCAGGTCACCGTACGCAGCACAGCCAGCACAGCCAGGTGGTGAAGAACAGAGATTGTTGTCAGTACACAGAGTTCTTTTGGCCAAGGTTTCTTTCCACACATTGAAAATGGTAAATACATTGAAGAGAGTGATTTTTCTCCATCATGAGGCTAATTAGAAATTTACACATATTTATATCGGATAGTTTTTAGATGAAGGTGTTCATATTTGTCATTAATGTTATTAGGACACACCTCCAGTGCATCCGGAAAGTATTCACAGCGCTTCACTTTGTCCACATTTTGTTGTTACAGCCCTATTCCAAAATGGATTAAATGATTTTTTTTCCTCAAAATTCTACACGCAATATCCCATAATGACAAAGTGAAAAAAGTTTGTTTCAAATTTTTGCAAATCTATTAAAGATAAAGAAATCAAATATAACTCATACATAAGTATTCACAGCCTTTGCTCAATAATTTGTTGAAGCAGCTTTGGCAGCAATTACAGCTTCAGGTCTTTTTGAGTATGATGCTATAAGCTTGGCACCTATTCTTGGGCAGTTTCTCCCGTTTTTCTTTGCAGGACCTCTCAAGCTCCATCAGGTTGGATGGGGAGCGTCGGTGCAGACATTTTCAGATCTCTCCAGAGAGGTTCAATCGGGTTCAAGTCTGGGCTCTGCCTGGGCCTCTCAAAGACATTCACAGAGTTGTCCCGAAGACACTCCTTTGTTATCTCTGCTGTGTGCTTCGGGTCGTTGTCCTGTTGGAAGATGAACCTTCGCCCCAGTCTGAGGTCCAGAGCGCTCTGGAGAAGTTTTTCATCAAGGATGTCTCTGTACATTGCTGCATTCATCTTTCCCTCCATCCTGACTCGTCTCCCAGTTCCTGCCGCTGAAAAACACTCCCACAGCATGATGCTGCCACCACCATGCTTCACCGTAGAGATGGTATTGGTCAGGTGATGAGCGGTGCCTGGTTTCCTCCAGACATGACGCTTGGCATTCAGGCCAAAGAGTTCAATCTTTGTTTCATCAGACCAGAGAATTTAGTTTCTCATGGTCTGACAGTCCTTCAGGTGCCTTTTGGTAAACTCCAGGTGGGCTGTCATGTGCCTTTTACTGAGGAGTGTCTTCCGTCTGGCCACTCTACCATACAGGCCTGCTTGGTGGAGTGCTGCAGAGATGGTTGTCCTTCTGGAAGGTTCTCCTCTCTTTACAGAGCAACGTTGGAGCTCTGTCAGAGTGACCATCAGGTTCTTGGTCACCTCCCTGACTGAGGCCCTTCTCCCCCAATCGCTCAGTTTGGCCGGGCGGCCGACTCTAGGAAGAGTCCTGGTGGTTCCAAACTTCTTCCATTTACGGATGATGGAGGCCACTGTGCTCATTGGGACCTTCAATGCTGCAGACATTTTTCTGTACTCTTCCCCAGATCTGAGCCTAGATACAATCCTGTCTCAGAGGTCTACAGACAATTCCTTGGACTTCATGGCTTGGTTTGTGCTCTGACATGCACTGTCAACTGTGGGACCTTATATAGACGGTGTGTGCCTTAACAAATCATGTCCAATCAACTGAATTTACCAGGTGGACTCCAATCAAGTTGTAAGACAAGGCAAGGCAAGTTTATTTGTATAGCACATTTCAACAACAAAGCAATTCAAAGTGTTTCACATAAAACCATTAAAAGCATCAAAACATCAGGCAAAGGAAAAGCAAATTTAAAAACAATTAAGAACATTGATTGAAACATTAAAAACAGTCATTAAAACATTAAACAAGCTAAAAAATAGAATAAAAGTTGCAGTGCAGTTTAAGAAATAAAATACAGTAATAAAATGCAGAAATGCAGGAAATTGATCAACATCCCTGAGTCTGGTTCAATTGAAGGCAGCAGCAAACAGAAAAGTCTTCAATCTTGATTTGAAGCAGCTGAGAGTCTCAGCAGACCTGCAGCTTTCTGGGAGTTTGTTCCAGATATGTGGAGCAGAAAAACTGAACGCTGCTTCTCCAAGTTTAGCTCTGACTCTGGAGACAGAAAGGAGACTCGTCCCAGACGACCTGAGGGGTCGGGATGGTTCATAAGGTTGCAGCAGATCACAAATGTATTTTGGCCCTAAACCATTCAGTGCTTTATAAACCAACAGCAGGATTTTAAAGTAAATTATTTGTTGGACTGGAAGCCAGTGTAAAGGCTTCAGAACTGGAGTGATGTGATCCATTTTCTTGCTCTCAGTGAGGACTCGAGCTGCAGCGTTCTGAATCAGCTGCAGTTTTCTGATTGACTTTTTACAGAGACCTGTAAACACACCGTTACAGTAGTCGAGTCTACTGAAGATGAATACATGGACAAGTTTTTCCAAATCCTGTTGAGACATAAGTCCTCCAATCCTTGATGTATTCTTCAGGTGATAGCAGGCTGATTTTGTAATTGTCTTGATATGGCTGTTCAGATTGAGGTCTGAATCCATTACTACACCGAGATTTCTGGCTTGGTTTGTGGTTTTTAACATCATTGATTGAAGCTGAGCGCTGACTTTCAATCGTTCGTTCTTGGCCACAAAAACAATTACTTCTGTTTTATCTTTGTTTAATTGAAGGAAATGTTGGCACATCCAGTTGTTGATTTGTTCAATGCATTTACCTAACCCTTGTATGGGATTATAGTCCCCTGGTGATATAGTTATGTAGATTTGTGTGTCGTCTGCATAATTATGATAACACACTTTGTTTCTTTCCATAACCTGAGCCAGTGGAAGCATGTAGATGTTGAACAGAAGAGGCCCCAGAATTGAACCTTGGGGAACACCACACGTCATTTTAGTCGGCTCTGATGTGTGATTAGCTGCAGACACAAAGTATTATCGGTCCTTCAAGTAGGATTCAAACCAGTTTAGTGCTGTGCTAGAGAGTCCCACCCAGATTTTTTCTCTGTCTAGTAGTATGTCATGGTCGACTGTGTCGAATGCAGCACTGAGATCCAGTAATACTAAGACTGAAATTCTGCCACTGTCTGTGTTTAAGTGGATGTCATTGAAAACCTTAACAAGAGCAGTTTCAGTACTGTGGTGCTGTCGAAAGCCTGACTGGAAGACATCTAAACACTTATTTACGGCCAAGAAGTTATTCAGCTGTTGAAAAACCGTCTTTTCAATTATTTTACTTAAAAATGGGAGGTTTGATATTGGCCTGTAATTTTTCATTTTTGGGCAGTCTAAATTAGCCTTTTTTAGGAGTGGTTTGATAACTGCAGTTTTTTTTAGGGACTCAGGAAAAACACCTGAGAGAAGGGATGAGTTTACAATTTGTAAAAGATCAGTGGTCATGGAGTTTGAAATATTTTTGAAAAAGGGTGTTGGTATAATATCTAAGCTGCAGGAGGAGGACTTCAGTTGTTGTATAATGTCTTCCAGACTTCCATGGTTGATTGAATGAAATTGTGTCATGATATTTGAATGGATATTATTTAGAGACGGGGACAACACATATCCTGTGGTTGGTGTGGAGGCACTTACTGCTTGTCTAATTTTCTGTATTTTGTCTGTAAAAAAGGAGGCAAATTGATTGCATGCCCAAGTGGATTGGAGCTCAGCAGCTACTGACACTGGAGGGTTCGTTAGCCTGTCGACGGGAGCAAATAAGGTGCATGTATTGTTATTGTTTTTGGTTATGATGTCAGAGAAGAAGGACTGCCTTGCATTTCTCAGTTCCAAATTATAATTGCGAAGTCTTTCTTTATAGATGTCACAGTGAAACCTGGAGATTTGTTTTTTGCCACCTGCGCTGTGAATATTTTCCGGATGCACTGTATATCCCTTTATAGTACATAGTCTGAGAAAGACTGTAATAAAAAAGAACAACTTTTCAGACATACTGATTTATTCCACCAAACTGTTCATGGAAGGTCAGCAAGATAGATAACGTGCTCATCTCGTTGAATCTAGTGAAAGGCTGTGAAACTACCTCTAATTTGAAAGGCTAGAAAATATTATGCCTGGATTTTTTTCCCTATTCAACAGTATTTTGTTTTATCAGACTATTATGTGTAAACACATATTGAAGTGACATCTGAACTATTAAATGAAAAAGGTTTTTATTGTCCAGATACATGGCACAGCAGGACTATTATATATAAATCTTTTAACACGTTTTAATTCGGGAAGTTTTTCTTTTTAGAGGCCTGGAAATGAAATATTTACATGTTTTTCATTCCACAGCAGTCTCAACAGAAGATTAGAACAAGTGAGCGTGAGCTGCAGTGGGTGAAGCTGTATATCTATGAAACAATAGCATTGGGATGGGATTCACTGGCTCCACCCTTTGAGATTTAATTTAATAATACAATTATTTTTTATCTCACCTGAGAAAAGGACCTGATTAAACCCCCAGGGGCTTTCAAAGCCAGAAGTTCACAACATGTCAGGAGGTTTGTTTTGACTGATACCAGAGAATATGAATAACCAGAGCAAAACAACAACTGAAACAAAAAGGGCCTGAAAGGAATCGTTTGAAATTTAATTGAAACTGGACACTCTAATAAATCACTGTTTATGTCCAAAAGTGATCTTGCATATAACCTCCTGTAAAACCCCAACGTGTTGTTTTTATATTTCTGTTTCTCTACAGAGTCAACAAATAATGTGTCAGAGAGATTTAGAGGTGTTGGTGGATGAATTTTATTCCCTTTTGACAGACCCTGGCGAGCTGTTTCCCTCTGTTTCAGGTTTTAATGCTAAGATAAACTAACCAGCTACTGGTTGTAGCTGACGCTCAGTTAAAGTGTGTATTTGCCAAAATGATAAACTACTGTTTTGCATCATGATTTTATGTTGAAGTCCTGAGAGCCCCTTAACAAAATTCATTCTTTAGACCTGCAATATTTGTGTGGATATTTTGCTGTGGGGCTTTTATTCCTAAATATTTTTCTTACCACAGTGTTGGAAGCACGTAGTGTTGTAGCCTAGGAGTAATGGGCTCTCTGTAAAATATAATAAAGGGGCCATTTCCTATGTGCCTAATGGGATTTTAAAGTTAACGGGGTACAAACTGTCCGGTACACACAATGCACAGAGACGGGGGAGTAATAAGTGGTCATTGGCGGCCCACTGCTCTATTTTTCCATGGGCCCCCTCGGTGGATTAATCCAGTTATGATCACAGAAGGGTTTTTATAATTAAAGCTGTGTGTGTGTGTACGTGTGCATACAAATCCTGCAGTTGGAGTCCTTGCAGAAGGCCTTGGTTACAGCCAGAGAGGACAACAAAAGGCTGGCTCTCAGTTTGGAGCAGACTGTGTTGACCAACAGCAGTTTACACAGGAAAATGGATCGGGCTGAAGACCAGTACCGGGCCACTATCACACAGAGGTACACAGTCGGACATCAGCCCGGGGCCCGTCTGCTACATGACTTGTCTGGATGAACGGGACGTCCTATGCAGGATGTTTTAATGATATTTTTATTGTGCTGTCACCGTACACTGCAGAGACGACGAGTTGCGGGAAGCCCGGACAAATATTAGTTATTTGTCAACAGATCTGAGCTCTGCAAAGCAACAAAGTAGAGAAGACTATGAATCATCCATGAAGACACTGCAGCGAGAAGTTTCAGAGGTACCAAACTGCAGACATCTTTTATTACGTAAAAGCAGATAATGATGGAATTTCAGTGCAGGTAAACAATGTACTGTAAGTGATTACATCCTGTGAAGTAAATACCATGTCTGTCTCTAACTTGTTAGGGAAGGACCTCCAAATAGGACTGTAAAGTTAAAATAGCCCAAAAACTGCTGAGAGATTTACTGACATGTGTGAATATGTAAATATGTATGGATGTGCATTATCCATATTGAAAATCCTCACCTCTGACTGCGTGCTTTCCTTTGATGCACTGCTGCCTGGCTTCTCATCACATAGTTTTGTTTTGTTTACTGAATCTATACTTTTCTCAGAAATATATCAGCTGACGATTCATCGATTGGAAGGAACAGAACAAAGACACCAGCTCTCCTCTTGCATCAAAGGTTTATCTTTTTTAACCCTGAATCTTTTGTTTCCTTCTCCAGCTGAAAATGACAGTGAAAGATTCATCAACCAAGTCAAGCGACGTGTCCAAGACCAACCAGGAGCTGCACAGACGGGTGTGTGAGCTGGAGCGGCTGGTGTCCAGACAGAAGGCCTGTATCAGAGAGCAGAGGAGCCAGCTGAGGCGGCAACAGGAGAGCAGAGAGTTACAGGACGGCTCTCGGAGAGTTCAGGTGCTGCACACTGTGAGGACATGAATGTCAAAGACTCAGGTCCTAGAAGTTGTGCAGAATTAGCATCTTTCCCCTCCTTTATTTACTTCTGTTGAGTTTCCTTTCAGCAACCTATGAAACGCAACTGATTATTTCCTAAAAGTAGTTAATTTGCTCTCAATGTCACATTAAAATTTCACCAAATTACAATGCTTTCTTTTTAAATCAGAGCACAGACAAAGAAGGTGATGTTTGAGGCAAGGCCAGGAAAGGAAAACAACACAAGTATCTTTAATTCAAGTCCTATTTTTTTTGCCAGAAATTGTGTATCTTTTGACTTATAATTGGATATTTTAGTCATTGAGAGCTTGCATGTATACTCAGTGTGCTATGTTCTCACCAGAGATTAGAAGAGAGGACTGGGAGTCCGCATGAGAAAGAGCATGTGGACAGGAAGCTCCAGGTCAGGGTGGATTCTGAACAGGTGAGTGTCTTAAAAATGTCTCATTTCACATTGTTTTCATTCAAAATAGTTTTTTTCTGGCTTCAACCTGTTTGTCCTTGCTTTCTTGTGGTTGAAGGTGAAGCCTCAGCATTATATTTTTTCTAAATAAATGATGCTGCTCTTTGAAGCCACTAAAACCTTGAGGCTTGTCAGAAAAACATTCAGCAACTCGTGCATTTCAAAACAGTCATGGAGAACTCCTGGTTTGTTGTGTTGGCATAAGCCTTTAAGTACATCTTTATCTTTTTTGGAATATTAAATCCCTGCAGCCTCTCAGAGAACCACTGATCTGTAAAAGCACTGCTGGCTAAAGGTTCGCTCCTTTTGATGTGTTGTGCCCTTTTTATAGGCAGAGGGTATTTTCAGTTGCCATTGATGTTCACAGTTGAACATATCTGTCTTCAAATCTTCACAGTCATAATTAACGTGAAAAACATCTATTGATTTATGTAAAGCCAACAAATGTTGCTTTTAAGCCACATTTCAGCTCTAATGATCTTAAAATTAGGAATTTCATACCAATCGATGGATTTGGAAAGTTTCTACCTCTTTTTGGGCTTTTTAAGGCTGAAAATTGAAAATGATTGAATCCTTATTAAATATAGATACACATAAATATTAGATTTTTTACGTTATGTTAATTACTTTTAGATACTTCACACAAACAAATCATAGAATACACCACTGGATAAATTGTAAAATAATCCTTTTAAAAGAATGAACGATATGGGAGATAGTCAGTTCCTCCTTCTCTGGGCGAACATGTCATCAATCATGTGATCACTTGAGAGTTGCTCTTTTACTGTTGAAGCCATTTGCTTAATAAATGTCTCAAGGCTCAGCCAACTCAGTGAATAACTTATAACTTTTCTGATATGTAATATCTTCTAAGTTAGATAAATATGGGACCAGATTTTAAACACAAGAAGTGGAGCCCATGTTGCACACTGATTCTTGTTTACAGCGTGAAATCTTCAGAGATAAATGTTGGAAGGAACAGCGTGTTTCAGTTTGTCAGTCTGATTGTAAGTGGTTTAACTGATAATCTGGTTGTATTAAACGGCCTTGTGGTTTGCACAGCTTGTTGATGCTGCACTGTGAACGTGTTGTGTTGATTTTTGTCGGGGTTTTTGCAGGTTTTAAGCAAACGGGAGGCGGAGCGGGAGAGGTGGACTTCTACTATCCAGCGCTGGGAGGCCAAGAGAGAGCTGGCTCACACCGCCGGAGGAGACCAGCCTGTGAGGACAAAGCTGATAACACAGTCGCATCGATAATGACCAACACATACAGAAGTGGAGTTTCTCACTGACACACACACCTGAACACAGACAACACCACACTGATCCTTTGTTTTTATTCAAACATTAAACAGTGACCAACAGAGAGGAAGAGATAGCAGCCACATGTGAACTAGCAGCTGTAGAGTCAAATGTGTGTGTGTGTGTGTGTGTGTGTGTGTGTGTGTGTGTGTGTGTATGTGTGTGTGTGTGTGTGTGTGTGTGTGTGTGTGTGTGTGTGTGTCTTCGTCTTCATCTTCCATATTGATCGACCAGAATTGAATGTCTGTCGGTATGGAAACATGCACTCTCTTCCAAACAAACTGTACACCCATAACATGTGATATACTTCTCCACTGTACAAAGATTCTCACTTTTTGAACCAACAGATTCATCATACAAAAGTTTTTTTTTTTTTTTTTTAAATAACACTGTGTACAAATGTATGATTCTCCATCTACCATCGTGGCACCTTAATATGTACAGAGTGTTAGCTTCTGTTATTTGGTGAGTTAACTGTGAATATATGATGTGAGCTCACGCTTGTCTAAGACCATTCAGAGTTTATCAGGAAACACTGGGATGGGAATCAGCCAATAGCAGATGTTCGTCAGTTTCAAGTTGTCCAACAGGGTCAAGTTGTCACCTGTGCTCTGAACTCCAGTGAGACAGAAACAATCGCTTCTATCTTTGTCCAATGTTTGATTTATATACTTTGTGTTTGCACTGTAGGCTTGAAGAATTGAATGCAGATAGAGACACAAAGATCCTCCGTTTGTTGCCGCACTTCACTACAAATCCTGAGAAAAACATCCACCATGACTCTACATTCTTTTCTTTTTTCTTTTTTATAAAAGTTGACAAATCTTAAAAACCGTACAAACACTCACAGTGACAAGAGACCAATGCAGGCAAACGATACAACAGTCATAACGGTTGAACACTTGACCATTGCTCTGTGCGGCCACAAGAGTGCAGCATTGCGACACAAATCAAACTCCAGTACCAAACCGAGAGGACACCAAAGGTTTGGCAGGCACGAGGATGCTACTGATCTCAGCTCATTTCAAATTGGTTCGTGTCCAGTTTACATTTTGGACTTAAGTCCCTTCTGTTGCCAGTTTTTACTCTTCACATGTACTGAATGTTGTTCTAGTTGATGATACAAAGGAGAGAAACAAGTGAGGAAACGTGTTGGTTAAAGGAGCAGTGTGGAGGATTTAGTGGCATCTAGTGGCGAGGCTGCAGATTGCAACCAGCTGAACGCTCCTCGCCTCTTCTGAGCATGTAAGAGAATCTATGGTGGCTGCAAAACTCGAGAAAGTCCCTCTCTAAAAACAGTGATTGTTTGTCCCTTCTAGGCTACTGTAGAAACACGGCAGTGCAACCTGGTGGGATCCGTGGACCAGGAACCGCTCTCTATGTAGATATGAAGAATTCATTCTGAGGTGAAGCAGTTTCAGGTCATTATCCACAAATTAAAGCATAATTATTCATATTCTATTTCTCCCATATCCCCCTAAATCCTACAGTGCTCCTTTATTTAAAAACAAACTCTACGCATAATGTGTGTGATATCTGCTAAATACAAAAATAGATGATTTGAAAATAAATTTAAACATAGAAAAATATATATAATGATATATATGTACACAATCAATGGTCGTGTGACCCATGCGTTGTTTGATTAGTAACAGACAGAGTTAGTAACGGACAATCGATGTATGAACTTAAGATAGATAATGCTGTAAAGATACATTTCCTTCCTGTGTCGCATGAGTGGGATTTATGTGTCATCCTGTTGGCTCCGGTGAATATGTTAAAGGAGGTGGTGGGCGGGGTCATTAAAGGTGGAGGTCAGCCTGAGGTCAACGAGTTAGACGGACAGGTCACCAAACGGAGCATTTGTCCTCAGGGTTCATCGGGGAACCTTTGTGACAGTGGAACACTCGGGCAAACTCATCGAACTGGGAAACGCTGCCGATCACTCTGCAGAGGCACGAAACAAACAAACAAACAACAGTGATGCAGAGACTGTAAACAATTTGTGTCTTTACGTAGTGCACCGCTGACAAGAGACACTCTGACTGCAACATCTTCTGAAACTGATATTATTCAAATGTAAAATCATTATGCACAAATATGTGAAACTTTATGAACCTCAGGGTGTGTGTGAGAGTTCTGTGTGTGTATGTGTGTGTGTGTGTATATATGTATATATACTGTACCTGTAGTGCTCTGGTGCGTGTTTGTCAGTCAGCAGCTGCAAGTAGATGGACTGAGATCTTCTCTTCATACACCAGTTCTGAAAAAGACAACATTAAAACAACAGTCAGCAAACATGGACGCAGTTTAGACAAAGTAGAACATCCTGCACGATAAAGGAAAGTCTTCCTTCCAGTCGTGGAGAATAAGTAGTATTTCATTTTCTGATATTAAATACTTCTACTGCACAACATTTTACATACAAACATGATTTTTACTGCCCAACATTTGTCTAAAAAGCTCAAGTAGATACTTCAGAACAAAGATTAAAGCAGTGGTCTCCATACGTTTTAGTGGAAGTCTCCTGCCATGATTCACATGGGAGTTGTTAGCAGTTCCTCCAGAGAGCGAATTCGCCTCTAAATGTCTCAGATGGATTCATTAAAATACCGTTTAAGGTCAGGAGTATGAAAAATGATCAAATACTTGACAGAAAGCAATGATTAGAGGAAAAAAACAAAACAATACAATCTACCTTCAACAATAAAATGGTAATTATGCAACAGGTAATTAAACTAAAGTTATTTAATTGGTCACTTGAGGGCCATTGTTCTGCTGAACAACCTCTGGTATACATTTTGATGATAATACTTTGTTCCTTTATTTAAGGTGGATTTTCAATGCAGAACTTAGTTTCTGTCATTTTCCTGAGCAAACAATTAATTGGGAAAATCATCATTGGTTAATCAATACTTTTAAAAAAAAACGTTCGTTGCAGCCTGATATTTGTTAGGAGTTAGATTTTTAAGAAGTCGTTCTGTGTAAAAACCTTGTGTGTTGGCCTGCTGTGAAGATTTACAGACTTGACCATGTTATTTTGGTTGAGGTGCTTGAATTGCCTCAGGCTGAAAATGAGGCTTTTTATTCACCGTGAACACAAATATGACATTGAAGATGAATGTATGCACGTTTGCTCGATTTTAATACTGCTCCCCCTGTGGCATGAGTTTTAAAAAATAATGAACTAAAACACTCCATGTTGCATTAGAAAGTGTGTCTAGATTTCACCACTGTCACATTAGGCCATGAATTTCAATGAAACTCAATGTTGAAATTCAATGATGAGGCATGATGGTTATCAGGGACAGGGGTGGTCGCGCTGTCACCAACACTGCATTTTTTTTTTCTTATCCCTCTGATAGTTTCCATCAGCTAATGTTGCGATCATATATAACTCCTACCCACTACGATCAGCCGCTCCAGCTGAGAGTGGCAGCAAAAGCATTTAATATGTAAATGTAATGAAAGACAATAGTGTGAACTCCATCGCGGGGCTTCAGTACCTGTGCGAAGGCGATGAAGAGCAGCTGTTCGTGAGTGTATCTGAGGCCGGGCAGGGGCCTCTCCGGACCATGTTCCCTCACCCACTTCTGATATGCCTGAAGAGACACAGACAGTGAGGTGTGTGGAGGGAGTGAATTATGACAGACAGGAGATAGAAATGAAATTATGACCCCCAACCGCAAAGAAGCCTCTTTTCTTTAAGTTAAAAGAAGATCTGAAACCAAACGGGATGTTTAATGAAACGTACTTGTTATGTTCACTTCAGCCAATCAATATGATTGACACGACTAACGGGTATTATGATACTATGGTGCATTTAATGTTCTGATTTATTTAAACGCGTTCATTGTCTCCCTTTGTACTTTTGTCTCTGCCTTCATAAACCACTGCTCACTTCAATGTTGACTACTGACATGCTCAACGTAGAATTGAATTGTGCCGCACCTCAGACATGCAGGTATATTAAGTATTAAATATTCAGGTCAGAGGAATTTAAATCAAATTGTTTATCTTTAATGCAAATAAAGCAGGGTGGTTTATGAAGAACAAAAGGAGGGAGATTTTTGAGACAGAGCAGGCAGAGGCTTTGCGTACTGATGAAGTGGATTCTAGTATTTAGATTTTACCGAGCAACATAGCACTACAGTATTTGAACAATGATGGAATCAGTTATTACTTACAAAGTATGACAGCTTCAGCCCTCCCATGTCTGCTATGTTCTCCCCCAGAGTCAGACGACCATTCACCTAGACACAGAAAAGGAAAGTTCTGAAACTTTGAAAACATATATCCGTTATTAGATGTACTTCAGTCTGGGGTCAGAAATACGATATGAATTCTACTCTAAAATATTAATATCTACAGTGTACCAATCAACAATTCGGTAATCTTAACAAAAAATGTTGTCATCTGGGAACTTGCTTTCTGTGCATCCTGTGACATGATAAAAATTGATACCACTTATATCTGCGTATAATATCTGTAAGCCAGAGCCAGGAAACCAGGAAATGGTTAGCTTAGCGTAGCACAAAGACTGGAAACAGGTGGAAACAGCTAGCCTTCTGCTATCCCAAACTGAAGAAATACACCGACCAATGAGGTTAAATGTTATTTGTTTAATCCTTATAAAGTGTATAAAGGATGATGAGATGACAGGTTTTATGAGGGCTAATGTTCCAGACTACAGTAGTTCTTGGCTGGATGCAATGACTTCCTGGATTTGCAGCAGGTTAATAAATACTCTCCCCATTGCCCCCCCACCCCCCCCTCCCCACCCCCTGGAAGCGTCCAGTCTTTATGTTAAACTAATGGCGGTTTTCCAGCGCATGGTTCGACTCAACTCGGCTTGACTCTCCTCGTTATTTTGGTTCTCCAACTGGCAAATGTTGTGGATAGTAGCTGGTACCTGGTACTTTTTCTGTATCACCTCCATCAAGGTTCCAAACAAACTGAGCCGACACCAAAAGGTGACGGGCAAACACTGCCGACCACTGATTGGTCGGAGAGAATTTGCTCTGGAGTCATCATCACCTCATCGTGACAGGACATGCCACACAAATCCGCCATTGTTAAATAGCAAAGCTACCACAGTGGCCACAATTTCTACATTTACCGCACTACTGGTTTGATGGCAACCCGCAAAACCACATCGGGGTCACTTTGGGTGTGCTGCATTGAAAATGATGTCATAGTAATTTCATGTTTCTTTGCCATGATGACCAACTGCACTGAGGGGGTACTATGTGCAATAGAAAACAAAATCCAGTAAAGTACTTAGAACCTTAACAGAGTAGAGTCGAGGTGTGTCGGTACCTTGTTGTAGAAACATAGGTTAAGCTCTGTTCGAAAAGCTAATTGTTTGCTCGTTCTAGCTTTAAATTTGCTCTACAGAATTGTCAAAATTGAAGCAGCAGAAAATGAAATATTCGAACTTTCACTTCCTAATAGTGGTTTAGTAAGCTCCAAAAACCATGGATCCATCTGACATTTTCCATATTAGAACTCAAGAGAATTTTTTTTCCTTGCTTGGTAAAATTGACAATATTTTTAAGCTTGGGCACTTTGTGTTGTAAAACTATAAATTTCAAGCAACATCAGCTCCGGGTTATTTCAGACTTGATGAAGCTCACCCGAAGTCACAAAAGACATTTTACAACTGTGTTCGCAGTCACAGAGAGGTCCAAACTATGACTGGTAGACTGATATTCACTGTGAAACCGGCAGAGGTCTGCTTTAAAGGAACATATATCTCCTTTCAATCAGTACAAAATATTGCAGAAGTCTCCCAAAGACAGCCAGAGTAGTACTGATCAAATCAGTGGTCATAAATAGAGCTGCATTACATTAGAGATGGACACTGACTTTCTGATGTATGGTTTTCAATATAAACATAATGTCAGTCGAGAACGTCGGTGGACCCATGTATCTATGTCATGACTCGTACAGTGTGTGTGTGTGTGTGTGTGTGTGTGTGTGTGTGTGTGTGTGTATGCGTGCGCACACACACACACACACACACACACATGCAAACCCACCCTCTGGTTATACACAGTGAAGTTATCGTAGAGCTTGACAATACATTCAGCCTTCCTCTGGAACTTCCTGTAGGACTCCTCGGTCCACCACTGCTTGAGGTTGCCATGGCGGTCGTATTGGCCCCCTAGGGACATGAACCATTGCATCACTAAGATGAGGGGCAAAAGGGCAGGGGGGGGCCAGTGTTAGCATGGAGACAACACAACCTGCAACTTTCCTTTTCAGTCCAAAGAACTGCCCAACGTGCCACATTTGACACTTTTGGTCGCTGCAGGAGTCAATAAATTGGAAGGCAAGACGTTTGTACTTCCAGAGTGGACTTTGGCTGATGTGTCCTGTTCATGAACCAGCCGAACAACTTGTTCAGCTGCCTAAATTTGTAGAGTAAAAATGATGGTTGGCTATCTGGCAAAGAAGCTGGAAGTGCACAAACAAAAAGTTGTTCGGCAGAAAGTTCCCACCCTCACTAAATTCTTCTGATGAATCTTTAAGGGCAGCACTTTTGACTGGAAACCAAAGTTTGAGATTGTGGCTCAAAATAACCTTTGCTGCACAGTTGCCCAATGAAGTTGATAAAATAATCATTTAAAAAAACAAACGTTATGGAGCCTTTTAAGAACTACAACTCAAAATGCTGAAAAAAACTGTGGATGATCAGACTTTGTTGCAATGGATTATGGGTGAAGAGGTTAGTATTCTTACCCCAGTCATCATATCCATGTGTTAGCTCGTGGCCAATGATAGCTCCTATTCCTCCAAAGTTCAGGGACCTAATGTTGGGAAGCAGAAATATGAAACATTACAAAAACTGAAACTTTCTTGGTATCTACAGACACTTAGATAGTCTTGAAGTGCCGATCTTAAAGTGACCCTGAACTTTTAAAAGAAGAAAAAGCACATTTATTTTCGTGTGAAAAGTAGAATTCATAAATGAATATGGAAACTTGCTTGTAGTGGCTATTGGTAGCAAAGTTCAAATGGAGTACTGAGTATGTGAGATTGGTTTCTCAGTTTGTTGACGTTGTCGCTCTTTGAATTTTCTGCTGTTGCCTCATATTTTACAAAGCTACTCCCCCTCGCAACTCTTTAAAAAATAACTAAAGGTATCGTAGCCTTTCATTAGTAAGAGGCTAACACAACTTTTTTTCAGATAACAGGTCTCTTGTGAAGTACACTGTTTTGCCAGAGGTTATGAGAGGTTCGTTGGCAATCTCATCTGTCTGTTAAATCTCAAGCTAGACCCGCTTACCATAAACAATAGAAAAAGGTGTTGGTGGCCTCTAGGTTTTTGTTCAGCTCAAACGAATGAGACAGAACATGTAAATTACTGAGCTTCAGCCACACAAGGGTGAATTTGTCCCCTTTGGAGAGAGCCAGGCTCTTCATATCCCTTGACTCCCAGTCTTTATGCTAAGCTAACTTGAACTAACTGTTTCCCAGTTGCAGCTTAGTGGTAATGGACAGACATCAGAGTGATATTGATTGTATATCGTGTGCTTTCACTATTAAGTGTGTTTGCAAGACTTTGTCAGGCTCATATTATAAAACTTCAGAAACATCTCTACTCAAGTCTCTCCTGTATCTTACACTCTACAAAACGTACAAAAGCACACGCAAGAAAGCGAATCAATGCTATAATGTTGTTTATATCTATGGGTGTGTTGAGAACTGAATCCTGGACTTAAGGGTGGCACCTGCTCACTTGAATGAACATATTTTGCCTGACTTATGAGCCAGAAAAGTTTCCCAGCTCTCGAGTATGTGCGGTTTTCATTGCAGTCGGAGGCGTCCTGTCCCCAGTTTTACACTCTTATATAATGGGCACATGGCCACACTGAAAAGTAAGCGGCAGCACTATATCCATTTCTCTTCATGCATTTATGTTTATATCGTGCTACTTTCTGTCCAGTTCCTCTCTGGCTCCCATTCACTGTTTCTCACTGCTCGTCCTCGTGATCACGATCTGACGTTTTTGTATTGGAGCTCAAACCCAGGACCAGAAAATCCCACCTAAAATCTCCAAGTCTGAGTTTGGCATTACAGATACCCAAAGTAAGGGCGGTATGCATATCCTCTCAGAGCACTTTTGACTGATTCGAAGTGTCTCATTACAGTCAGCTAGTGGGCTTTCTTTTCCCTTGTCCCATTGTCCTCATTGCGAATTCTGCTCAGCCAAGCCAGATGTTGCACTTGAGATCTAATTTGGTATCCATGTGGTTCAGATTGGTATTGAATAAAAATCATCTTAATGCCACATTTTCCTTGTTCGCATTGATTAGAAAACATCAAATCTGTGTTTCACAAGTGGGGAACAAATCTGCTCTGAGGCCTTTCAGCTGCGGTGCGAACATAAATCTTAATTTCCCAGGTTGTTGGTACAAGAAAGTCAGTGTAAGTGCCAACAACCTTCCTGTGTTCCTCCCAGTGGCCCCCAGATTTAAAACAAGCAGCAGGTGGCCTTTCCTCTCCTTGACCTCCTGCACTGAACTAGAGTGGTGTCTTTGGCGCACATGCAGATATAGAGAGCGATGAGAGGGCAGACTCAGGGCTATTCACATGGCTACGTCTGAAAATGACTTTCTGACAGCTAGTCGATACGCTGCCTCACACTGGGCCAGACTCCCTCGCTGAACTAACTGGCTGGTTGAAGCTTCATTATACTCAATGTGATAGTGGAGAGAGGTGTGTGTGTGTGTGTGTGTGTGTGTGTGTGTGTGTGTGTGTGTGTGTGTGTGTGTGTGTGTGTGTGTGACAGAGAGCGAGAGGGGGGAGAAAGTGAGAGTTTATGGGAGGTTAGGGCTACTGCAGTAATAACTTCAAGGGGACAGACACGGACAGGCACACACACACACACGCACACACACACACACACACACACACACACACACACACACACACACACACACACACACACACACACACACACACACTTTCTTCCGATCATTAATTAATATTGATTGGCATGCATGGCAGCAGGTAGTGGAAGAAGTGGTGATCACCTCTAATGAAGACATAGAAGTGTTAGCTAATATTGGGTACACAAACTGTTAGGTCTAATTTCCTCATATTTGTGTGTGTGGTTGTTGAGTGGAGTTGTATGAATGCAAAGGGTGTAGCTACTTGGGTTGTATTGTGTTGGTTTAGAATAATGCTCAATACTGGCGGCTGCAGGTTGACTCACAGCACGCAGCTCGGGTTAACAAAAGGTATGCTGAGTGAAAAAAAAAAAGTTGTTTACTCGCTCTCCTCACTGCAATGCTTTCTTCACAACCACACCACAAGTTTGTGGATTGATTTCCTTCCTTGCGGGCAGCCATTTGGTTCTACTTCACGCCAGTATTGTATGAAAACTAACTCGCAGAGAGCTGAAACTCTCACTGTGAAGTTTAGTTTAGTTTTTCTAAAACTTTATTTTCAGTGTTCATGCAAACCTGAGTGAGCTGCTCATCATTTTTACGTAAACAATGTCATGAAAATGATCTCTTTATATAACATACAAGGTTGAATCTTCATTTAATCTTCATTCTTAAACAATCCTGAGAAACCTGCTTAAATGAATTACTTTGTGTTGGTAACATAACTCCAAGCTTCATTATGATCTGTTTGCCATTAAGTTCATTAAGTCTCAAGTGGAGTTTCATACTGTACTGAATTTAAAATCAGTGGTGGTCTGGAACGTGTGAAGTTATTCTGTAAACATGTGATATGCTTTGATAAAAAGCCTGCAGTGATAAAAATGTAAACCGTTGTAAATCATTAATTCTACACAATTAATAACGAATTGGCTAAAACATGTAAAAGTGACTGAGAGTGAGTGGGATGTCTCCAGTAGGACATCACTGTTATAATGCTGTATTTTAAAAATGTAACATTTGAATTTACAGTCATTTTCATCAGTTTCTTCACACACATATAACTAAATATACATTATTGTAATTGTTTAGATTTTGATTTGTTATATACTTTTAGATTAATACTGAACCACAGCAATTTGTATATTCTTTATTTAGTTCTCAGTATGAATAATGAATCCCAGCACTGCTTTCAAAGAATTTCAGCCTATTGCCTCAGAAACATTCAGTAGGATTTCAGTCGGTTGCACCCAGATAGTTAACCAGTAGGCTGTGTGATTGTGCCATACTGGGGCAGGAGTAGACCCAGTACACCGGGGTAGACCCAGCATACCGGGGTAGACCCAGCATACCGGGGTATACCCAGTATACCGGGGTAGACCCAGCATATTGGGGTAGACCAGTATACCGGGGTATACCCAGTACACCGGGGTAGACCAGTATACCGGGGTAGACCAGTATACCGGGGTATACCCAGTATACCGGGGTAGACCAGTATACCGGGGTAGACCCAGCATACCGGGGTAGACCAGTGTACCGGGGTAGATCCAGCATACCGGGGTAGACCCAGCATACCGGGGTAGACCAGTATACCGGGGTAGACCCAGTATACCGGGGTAGACCCAGCATACCGGAGTAGACCAGTTAACCGGGGTATACCCAGTATACCGGGGTAGACCCAGCGTACCGGGGTAGACCCAGTATACCGGGGTAGACCAGCGTACCGGGGTAGAATAGTATACCGGGGTATACCGGGGTAGACCAGTATACCGGGGTAGACCAGCATACCGGGGTAGACCCAGCATACCGGGGTAGACCAGTATACCGGGGTAGACCAGCATACCGGGGTAGACCCAGCATACCGGGGTAGACTAGTATACCGGGGTATACCCAGTATACCGGGGTAGAATAGTATACCGGGGTATACCGGGGTAGACCAGTATACCGGGGTAGACCAGTATACCCGGGTAGACCCAGTATACCGGGGCATACCCAGTATACCAGGGTAGACCCAGCATACCGGGGCATACCCAGTATACCAGGGTAGACCCAGCATACCGGGGTAGACCAGTATACCGGGGTATACCCAGCATACCGGGGTAGACCCAGCATACCGGGGTAGACCAGTATACCGGGGTAGACTAGTATACCCAGTATACCGGGGTAGACCAGTATACCGGGGTATACCCAGTACACTGGGGTAGACCAGCATACTGGGGTAGACCAGTATACCGGGGTAGACCCAGCCTACCGGGGTAGACCAGCGTACCGGGGTATACCCAGTATACCGGGGTATACCCAGTATACCGGGGTAGACCAGTATACCGGGGTATACCCAGTATACCGGGGTAGACCCAGCATACCGGGGTAGACCAGTATACCGGGGTATACCCAGTATACCGGGGTAGACCCATCATACCGGGGTAGACCAGCATACCGGGGTAGACCAGCATACCGGGGTAGACCAGCATACCGGGGTAGACCAGCATACCGGGGTAGACCCAGCATACCGGGGTAGACCAGCATACCGGGGTAGACCAGTATACCGGGGTAGACCCAGCATACCGGGGTAGACCCAGCATACCGGGGTAGACCCAGTATACCGGGGTAGACCAGTATACCGGGGTAGACCCAGTACACCGGGGTAGACCAGCATACAGGGGTAGACCCAGCATACCGGGGTAGACCCAGTATACCGGGGTAGACCAGTATACCGGGGTATACCCAGTATAGTGAAGTAGACCCAGTATAGTGACGTAGACCCAGTATGGCTGTTGCCACCTGATTCGACCCGCTCAGTGAACGAACCCGGTTCAATTAATAGGCTTTTCAGTCTGTCCATTGACTCTACCTCAAACTCCAAAATCCTCCAAAGTGTGGGGGCATTTCAAAAGGGTAAAGGATGACATCAAGAAGACATATGAACTCGACATACAAAATTTAGCATTTAATTTCACAACATCAAACATAACCTTTCCACTGAATCCCGTCAGTAGCCCAACGTTAGCCACCTAGCATGACCACAGTAGATAGCCAAGGTAGTTTAATGGGCTACCAACAGGCAGCTCGCTTTCTGGTGGTTTTTTATTACTCTGTAATGTAGCACAGTGTTAACAATCTTACTTAAAACATTCTTTGCCAGCCCTGAAACCATTTTGTGACGCACCAAACAATATTTATTCTTATGATTTCATTAAAATCATAAACGTGCGACAACTACTCAACTATTGGCTTGAACTAACGACTACTAGCCGGCTCGAAGACTATTGAGTCCTGTAGATTTCAGCTGAGAGCTTTATTGTCGAACAAACAAGTATATGATAATGTAAATGTTACTCCGAAGGTTGTCCACTCTGACAAGAACACTATAGAGACAATCTTTGTTTTTGTTTTTTTACAAAGTGCTGCTGTTTTCGAATTCTGTTGGCCATGAAATACCCCGTAGCCACCAGACTTTGGTTAAAAATACCAAAAGAAGAGCCGAAGAAATATTCATTTGTGTCCTGATGTCTGACTAACTTAAAGTAATAAATAGTTGTATCTATTTCTATGACAGTAATTCCTAAAATTGTCATCACAAAGATCTTGTTTGAGACCCTGACTTGAGAACGACTGAGAGAAATGGAAGCGGCAGAAACAGACAGGGAGGCTATCTACTTTCATGCGCCATCAAATTAGTCGACGGGCTCAAATTTAGGGAGGCGACCTCTCAATGACACCTGTTCCATTAGCAGGACCATGTTCAGTAATTGAGCTCTTGGTGGGTAGTTAAATTGGTTTAATCAGATGTGTGGGGATTTAAGGGGAAGCAGAGGCTTGCCAGACTAACGTAGCCTTTAACGACCTTTGTTGTTGTGGTCGTGGAGATGTCCGTTCCTCCCCACAGATGGCAGCAGGGAAAGGCGGGGGCAGTGGGAGGACTACTTACTGTGGGAACTCGGGGTTGTAGAGAGTGGGCTGAAGGATGCCGGCGGGAAACACTGTAAGACAGATAAACAAAAGCAACATTAGGGAAGCGGTATCATCAGGTATCTTCAGAGGGAAAACGTGTTCGGAGGAAATGGAAAACTCAGATGCCTTAAAGCTGCCAAAGCCATGATGTTCCATACAAACAACTTCAAATTTAAAAGTACAGCTTTTACACAAGAGAGTGACAGAAACAGTCCCTGTTTGCCCACATATATTCCTGTGAGCAGACTGTGGAAGCAATAAACAAACCAGTCTCCTTAACAGGTTTCTACTTCATTGGTTTCACCAACAATGTCTAAACCTCTTGAACTAACCCTTCTACACCTTCATACACTCTGAAGAAGACATTTATTTTTATTGATATCTTGATGTCTTCCAAACCTGGGGAATGTATCTCTTGTTGCCTCTTGCTGCTGTAAATCTTTAAAGTTAATCCAGCTTTAAATCACCAGATATCTGTGTTATCACTGAAGAGTTGTTGACAGGATGTCAGCTGCATGTCGTCTCAGGTCGCAGCTTTGAAAGACCTGAAAAGCAATTTTTTCAATCAGGTTAAACGTGAACACACAATCCCCCAGACTTTAAACCAGTGAGAAGAGCGCAAACAGAAAAAAAGGTGATGTCATGCACTTCTGAGCGAGAATATTTGATTCAGGATACGATCACAGTTGTTGGGTTGTTTATGTTGCCTGAGGACATCTTCAGGGTTATATTTTCAAATTGTAAAAATCCTCTAAAGCTGCAGAAGTTATACCATCGTTTTATGTTCTTCAAACTATGTGCTTCAGTTTGAAATCAAATAATGGATACTACCATAAAGTCTAAAGCCCAAGCTTTAACTGAACTAGGTTTACATCAGTAAACAAGAAGCTGTGTGGGAGATAAAGCCCTTTTAACAAATAGTGCCCAAATTCAAAGGGTTCAAAAGTAATCGGACACCTGTATACTAAATGTTTCATGTTTCATTATTAGTTCACGCATTCCAGTGTTGCCATTTCGATTAAGATTGAGTTGTCTGTTTTACGAACAGTAAAGAGGTGGACATGCAATTGAATGAAAGTATTGTCTGAACTTATTTTTACCTCAGCAGTCTACGAAGCACTTAACAATCTTTGCCATTCACACACACACCGATGGCGACAGAGCTGCCATGTAAGGTGCTCACCTGCCATCAGGAGCAAGTTGGCATGGCGGAGTGTCTTTGGTGTCTTGCCCAAGGACACTTTGCCATGTGGACAGGAGGGTCTGCGGATTGAACCATCAACCTTATGATTATTGGGCAACCTGCTCCACCATCTGAGCCACAGCTGCATGACAAGGCGGTTGAATAACAAGGCCAAAAGGAAATATTTTTCATACGAGGGATGTCAGAGGTAGCTGTTATTCAAAAATCAAGAGCTGGATACATTCCAGAAAAAGTAGGTGTGCACAAGAAATCTAGAAAACAAAAAACAACCTTAACCAAGACCGAGGAGAAACAGGTGTCATGGATCAGAGCAAAATCCTACGATAAGTCAAGAATGCTCTCCGGGATGAAGGTGTCCATGTTTCCTTGTCAACAATCAATACTTTCTGAGGAGGAACACCAGAGGATTCACCACCAGAAGGCATCAAACACAGAAAGACCAACCCGAAGCTCACAAAAACATCCAAAAAGAAACTGGTGGAGTTGTGGAACAAAAGTCTGTGGACTAATGAAACAAAGATGAACCTCGATCAAAATGATGGAAAGAGGAAAACAAGGAACAGCTCGAGTGCCAAAGCACCACCTCATCTGTCAAACATGCTGCTTCTGTTCCAGCTCGGGTATGTGGTGCTGCCAGTGGAACTGGCACACTGTCATGTTTTGATGCTTTCACCATTGACAGAAGAATGTAGAAGAACACAGAAACATTCTGTGCAATCAGATTCAGCCAAATGCATCAAAACTCATTGGATCAAATTTCAGCATTCAGCAGGACGATGACGCAACCAAAGAACTTTTCATCTTTATTCAAGTGAAACACAAACTTGTTATGGCCAAAATGGTTTTGGTCACACTATTTGGTTCCATCACCGGGGAAAAGTCATCGTCTGGCACTTTTGTTTATGACCAAACCCCCATAGAGCTAATAACACCACCATCAGCCTCACATGCACTTTGTGCTAGTAAGCAAATATTAGGCTAACATGTCACTCTGAGATGGTTGACGATAGAAATTTTGTCTGCTGATCACATTATTGTCTGCTCGCTAATCACGTTATTGTCTGCACACTGGCATCCTGATCATTGGTTTGTGAACTGCTGTTCTGACGTCTCGAGTTCGGATTTGGCCGTCACCATCTTGCCATTTTGGGCGAAGTGGGGGAGAAGTGAGTGGTGAATCTGACTCGATCTGTTTGGGAACCCGAGGACACTATGACCGTCCAACTAACCTGACTGCACCACAGGCCTGTAAATCAAACAGACACGACCCCAAAACAACTTTTCAGGCCTAATATCTAATTAATGATGGAATTATTTTCAGATGGACCACCAGAAAACTGATATAAAGGAGTGACTTTCGCAAATATTGACTTTGTATTTCATGAGAGAAGATGAATGGGAGTCTATGGAGCTGGAGGCTTTTTGGAGCCGACCCCTAGCGGCCATCGGTGGTATTGCAGTTTAAGGCTCTTCTGCATCAGCCTCATTTTTCAACATGGAAGCTACGTCCACTTTTATATACAGTTAATGACCCTGATGTTAGCGCAGAGGGCAGCATGATCATAGACTTCATAGACTGGTAACATTTGTACAATCTGATACTTTCAATGTTTGTTAACATACTGCCAGATGCTCAATGTTTTAAATTACTGATGATGGCAAAAGAAGTAATTTTCTGACTCTAAGCAAAAAAAAAAAAATTCTAATTTAAAAAACTGATTTTGTATCAGCTTTCTATCAAGAGAAAAAAACTTACAATATAGTGCGAAAGCAGAACCCAATTCTAAACATGAAATAACAGAAACCAAGGAGATGGAGGTTCAATTGAAGTGGGCAATATTAATTTAATTAAAGGAAAAAAAGAGTGAAGTGAAGTAGCTGGATTAAGAGAGAGAAACAAGATGGGCAACAAAAAAAAAAAAATCCAGAAGGGTTCTGATGACTGTGTTTGTCTGAATCCTTCTGTTATCCAGCATCGGCTTGCGAGCACACCATTGATTTTTCTGCGAGAGATTTAATCCAGCAGGCAGGCAGACACAGACAGCGGGCCGATCTCGGGAGAAGAAGAGGAGGGAGGAGGAGGAAGAGGAGGGGATGACATCGCATGGCTAGATTTGTTAAAACTCAGGAAGGTGTTACTGCTTGTTTTTCCTCCGGGAGGGTATTAAGTATGTAAGGTGGAGATCGAAGTAGAAAGTGAGTGATGAGAGCGAATATGATATGAGGAGGTGAACGCGTTTCTTTTTCTCTTCCTGCGGCCATCGTGTTTGACTTGTTGGAAACAGACGACAACATGGTGTGATTGTGTGTAGCTAATGCACGGTCCAAGGTGTGGTGTGGAATGGAAATTAGAGGAAGGATTTGGTGTGTGTGTGTGTGTGTGTATGTGTGTGTGTGTGTGTGTGTGTGTGTGTGTGTGTGTAGAAACAGATGACAGAGACAACACAAATATGTCCACGTACATTGAGTGAGTCACACACTCACCCATTTGGTTCTTGTTAGGGAGGTAGTAGGCATTAAGGGCCTGAGGGGGAAGAAGCCACCTGAGGAGAGAAACAGTGTCAAACAAACAGGGTTTAAAAGATGAGATCCCTCAGACGCACACACACACACACACACACACACACACACACACACACACACACACACACACACACTCAATTCACCAACCTGCCGACTCCAAACACTCCCAGATCCTGAACAGAATCCCAAACACCTCCGTCTATCTCCCTCCCTAAACCCCCCCCTCACCCCCCCCGGTGAGAAATATTCAGTGTGTGTGGTCCCACGGCCAAAGTTCCTCTCTGCATATGAAAACACGGACAGTTCCTTTATGGTAATCCACTTAAAGCCGGCCCAATCGATTGGCACGAAATCTCCCAAATGACTAACTCTGAAAGTGTGAGATGCCCTTGTTCTGGGAGGGAAAGACTGATGGATCGGCGTGGACTGGAGAGATGGAGGGGAGGCGGACACGGGGGAGACGGAGGAGGAGTGTTTCCTTTCTTTATTTGCGCAGAGACAAGACAGAGTGAGTGATGAAAGGTGCACTTTTTGGGTGATAACGGCAGAGCATGTGATTTGCCTCTTCAGGGCGTTGAGTGTGGGCTAATGATACAGTTGTTTTGAGGAATACTAATGCGACTGTAATGTGTTGTCATAGCAGAGAGGCACTCAATCCAGGCGCACCGGGCTGTATTTTAGAAAAATGAAGCACATGTCCCACAGCACTTTTTTGCTGCCTGCCTGCTGCAGATAAGTAAATCAAATGGATTTTCTGCAGCTGTGTGTGTCAATTTGGTATCTGTTGGCTTAATTTAGAGGCACATCAGCAAATATGTCGAAGTGAAAAGGGATTGGTGGGGACACATGTTAGGCATGTCAAACATATTAGAGGGACACACGCTGTGGTGTAACCGCAGGAGCCTCAGCTGCACCTCGGATATATTAACCTCGTTTAATTGTGTGCGCTGCATGTCGGTGAGCTGAGATGGCTGACTAGTGGAGCTCGTGTAACGTGAGGATGCGGGACACTCACGCCGTCTTGTCCACTTCTTCATGGATCTTCTTGACAGACAGCTTGATGTTGAACTTGATGCTGTTGAGGATGTTCTTGAAGTACGTCTTCTCATCCACATCAAACTGCACAAAAGAGATGAAGCATTAAAGGAGAAGTTCGACATTTTACGTGCTCTTTAGCTTTCTGGAAGAGACTTGGATGTTTCATTTGTTAACAATTGAAATTTTTCATCAGTTCCTTAAAGATTTTGTGGAGTTTTTTTGTTTTTATGGTCGCTATGATAAAAAAATTATTTTGCAGCAACTTTTCTCAAAAATGTCGAAGTATTTGTGGAGTTCTAAGTGATTATTTTGTAGGAAAATTGCGTGAATTATCAAAATTGCGAGTCAAGAAAAATACAAAAATTATCTTTTCCCACTACCATACAATAGTCATAGTCATAGATAATCACCTATGATAATAAGCATACTGCACATCAGAAATATTTTAGTTCTAATCTTTAACTAAAGAGAATCGTGGGCTTAAAGTTACAAAAGAAAATCATAAAAGGGAAGAAACTTGAGAAAACATACTTTCTGTGGCTGTAATAAATAATACAAAGGCTAAATCTTCTGTAACAATAAGGGCTTTAAATTCAACACATACAAAAACAAAGTGCAGCTTCTTACGACTGGTGTGTGTGAGCGTGTATAAAATGAATTTAACATATTTCTCATTACCATGATAACACCGTATTTCCCACAAACCCCGTCACTTCTGTTCCTTTACTAACACAACTGAAACTTAATATATTGTACACTTCTCTGTTTAATTTGTACATAATGCCACTTTGCCATTTTAGGTCTCAGACCCCGGAGTTACTGCTCCCAGCCAAGAAATAGTCACAAAGCTATGCATAAATCCTTTTATGTAAATATTAAAAGTAGGATGTGGTAATTAGTAAACAGTAGAGGTGTTACCAGTGTTTATGTTAAGCTATAAGCAAACTAGCTAATAGCTGTAGCCTTGTATTTAACTGGCAGATGTAAGAGTGGGAATAATCTTCTCATCTCACTCTTGGCGCAAAAACAAATATTTGTATTTCTCAAAATGTCAAACTACTGATTTATGATGTTGTGTTTGTGGATGTGTGAGGTGACCAGAGATCCTCAGTCGGCTACTAATTAGCTGTTATGTTGTAAATAGTGATCATTTGTGATGACTGGGACACAACTTATTTCTGATTCAGTATATAAGAGGACGACTCCTTCTGCTGGGCTGCCAACGTTAAAATGCACTCGCAGACGTTTATTGTACACAGATGGAAGACTGGTTTTATTCATTTGCCAAAAGAATTGAATGTAACTCGCTGTTGTAACATCTCCATCCTTTTAACTGACAGTAAACACATCATCTCTCTTGTTTGCTCTTTTTGGTTGTTTAGTCTCACAGGGCCAAATGACCTTCGGTCAGTTTGTGACAAAAATACACGTCTGTAAGGAGCCGTATAAAAACTATGGTAGCAGATGGAGGGAAAGCCGCTACAGAAAGGAACAGAACTTCCACAATCACAACACACGCTTTTATCTGGGCACTTTTAACAAGGAGTAGAAGCAACAACAAAAGGTGAAGGCACACCTTGGTATTGTTGAGATTAAAGAAACTGTTTGGCATTTTGGGAAGTACACTTTATTTTAACTCGGTATCGCGGCAAAACGTGAAATAGCCACGCTTTGGCCTGTCCATGCTTGAAAGTTAGATGTTTTACTTTATGCTACGCAAAGTTAAGATAATTATCTTCAAAAGCTGACAGTTTGTTTCTACATGAAATTTAATGTAGCTCTACGAAAGCAAATGCCACCTACTCTGTCATCAGCAGTGAATTGGTACGTACTCAGGCTAAAGTCAAGTCAGGTTTAACAAACGATATGTGATCTATATAAGTTCAATACACATTTACAAGTTTTAGTTCACTTGTAAATGTGTGACTTTTCAGCAGGCTGAATCCTCTATTCAGTTTAGAAGTGTCCAGTTAAGTTTTCAAAAAGTTTTGAATTGATAACGGAGTACAGGACAGTAAATGCGTACACATCGGGGGGAAGCAATAACTCTGGTGAGTATTCCAAGTTACGTCACTTGAACATCAGCACCTGAGTTACATGTGGTTTTTGACCACTGGTGCATGTGTGATTTCACCGTGGACTTTAGAAGAGAGTGCACGGAGACCCTTGAAATGCTTTAAAAGCCTACGGAAATGAAGGGAAACCAGGCGGGTTTTCTTTGGGTTGTGCATCATGGATTCATCCACCAGGATCCGACTGTCAACACCGAGTTGCACTGGGATGTCGAAGGGAAAATATTCTGCACAAACGGCCTGAACTTTTGCACGATGGCACTCGGGTTCTCCAACATGAAAAAACACCCATTGAATTTCTCTTCCACAAAAATTTGATACAAAATTGATTGTGTGGTCTCTGTTTTAGTTTTAGGTCCATGGGGAGACTAGACACGCACATGAACTAGTCACAAAAACGAGTTTAACAGGTGTTGGTCTAGCAACATGACTTGGAGTACTTTCGAAAAGTTATTGCTTCTGTTCATGAAACACTCTTGGAAGTTTTTGATCGCACCTCAGAGGTGGTGTGACATGGTGGCAGAATACGTGCTAATGGTTTCTTGCTGTTCCACTGACACAGTTGATGCCGAAAACTTGCCAAGAAACAGCAATGAGCCAACTCACAGCTTGCAGACATAGATGTTAATATTGTAGGTTGTTAAAATAGTGAAAAAAAATATTTGCAAAAGATTTATTAGATCTCAAGTTTTTACAAGTTTTAGTGAGAAAGTTTTTTCTTAATTTATAGTACTGGCACAAGAGAAACATTCATTCGTCACATAATTGTGTTCTATGAATAATTATACTCTGATGATAGTGGAGATAATTTGATCTGCTTTATATCATGTTGGGTTGTTTTTAAGTTTATGAGCCGATCATAGGTTTATGAAAGCTCCAAATCTGCAAAGAAACTAGTAACTTTAATTAAATGTGTACATATATACATATAAATATGAGCATTTCTTCTCTCTGACATGTTGTGAATTAAAATAGCATAAAGGAAAATAGTCACGTAAAGTACAAATATCTTAAAAATATACTACACAAGTACACACATTTAAGTAAACGTACTTAGTTTCCAATACTGATGTGAGCCTCAGACTTGTTGTCGTACTGCCTTCATAACAGTTTATTTAGTTTTCAGATTTTGTTTACGCTTTCATTTGTTTCCCACACATTCAATTTCTCCATCTAGAAACACCCGATTGCATATTTTCTGACCTGCATGCTACCAAGTTTTATGTGCACTTAGTGGTTGTAGCAACATACGCAGTAAATATTATTATTCATTTCTTTATTTGAATGGTCTCTTCAGCATGTCTGTGCACTCCTGCATATGATAATGTACTTTCTCTCTCTTTCTGAATTCAATCACCCAGGATGCACAGTAACACCTGATGGGAAATCCTTGTAGAGCCGAGGGAAAGAGAAGGATGCTGGGTAATAGGATTGGAGTGTATGATATGTCGGTGCTTATGTGTGGTAAAGATGACCGCATGGCGCAGAGTGAAATGAAATCCACATGACTCACCCCATATTCTTGATCAATGAGTTCAGGTTTGAGCAGGAAGTCTGGGTATCCTGTCATCACCATCATGTGCTTCAGCTGGGAGCGGAGAAGAAGAACAGGATGATAGAGTGGAAGAGGAAGTGGAGGACAAACAACCAAACCTGTCCAAAAGTAGCCTACATGCACTTGCAGCGAGTAACAACCACCCATACACACTCGCTTATGGACCCATTGCCATCTGAGCGCACACACACATGCATCAGCTAATCAAGCAAACCCAATGTAATAGGATTACAGCGAAGCTCTTTATATTCAGCATGGCCCCCTAAAAGGATTATAACTTCAGATTGTAAAAGTATTAGAAGGGATATCTTGCAGTGCAGACCCTAAATCAGCACCACAGAGAGATCCGGATTAAGCGAACCGCACTTCTCAATGTCAAGCCCTCGATGTATTCTATCACACACTTCTATCTAACCAAGCAATCAATCAAAATCCCGGAAGAAAAGAATCGCAAAGAAATAATTAAATTCTTTTCAAATACTAATCGGATCTGGCAGAAAGTCGTGTTTGTGATGCAGAGACTCAGTGCGGCTCCGAACCTTCGCTCTGGCAGCATCCTTGGTGGCTTCATCCATCCAATCCAGCTCCTGCAGCCGGAGGTCCAGGGAGTGCTTTATGTCTTCGACCAGCTCCTGTACCTGGAGGGAGATAACACAACATTTGATTAAACTTTGAAGAGCTTGTGTGCATCGAGCTTCCAGCTCCCATTATGCTGTGGATCAGGAAGTAGAATGTTGCCATGGAGATCAGCTAGTTGTCAACTGTCACATGGACGTACAGGCAACTATTACTGGATTACTTTGATACTCTTAAATTCAACTAGAACCCAGCGTCTCCCAGCGTACGCGGTACAATCAGAAAGTACGGAGACCGTCGGGTTGCACATAACTTTCATGAGGAAGTACTTCAAGTTCCGTCTATTCAGCACCTGAAATCAGCAACGGAAACCTTTGAATGCTTGACGACAACGAAGTAATGGGCTCGGTAATGAGGGTCAGCCTCAGGTCAGCAGCTTCTTCGACATTCACAGGATCCGACCGTCAATACTAAGTTCGGCTGTGACGTTCTGAGGAAAAAAACATTCAGCGTAAATAACCTGAACTGTGGCGCGATGGCACGTTGCTTCTCCAACATGAGTTTCTCACTCTTAACCTACAAGTGTAGCTCCCTGCGACGTCTTTCTGCGCTCCAAAAATATGACACAATAGTTGATGAGCACTCTCTGCTGAAGTTTCAGGTCCATGGTGACGTGGGTGTTTTATCCCACTCATGCACGGGGAGCCAACAGGAAGTCGGCCAGCGGGAGTTTGTGCATCCTCTCCACTAGCTGGAGTGAGAAGGACGTATGAGAAACATACGTATGGTTCACTGAGGAGACTCATCATCCTGTAAGTCAGTGTCCAGTTCTTAATACAACCACGCTGTTGACGAGGAGTCAGTCTTGCTTATTTATGACCCAGTTAAGGAGAGGAGGCAGAATTTGTCTGAACTAAACTTACAAATCTATATATGATTATATGTACAGTGTAAAACAAACAGTCTGGTGTGCAGGTCCAGTTTAAAACATGACTCTCGAGCAGGTTCTGAAGCTATGGGGGAATACATCAAAGCAGATTGAACGACATTCATTCATAATGGACATGAAATAATAGATACCTGCGGAAAATGTAACCCATGATGAATCTAAATACGTGTCCGTGCGTTCAGATTTGATTCAGTTACGACTGCGAGGAGTGTAAATTTTGACATAAATTGCGTCTCACGCTTGACGTCTCTGCTTCTGCACTTTATCTTCAACCCTCTCACAGATTCCAACCTCTGTTATACAGAAATACTGAATTTTTAATGGCGAGTTTTCAGGGGCTTTATCTTCAAATCCAAATGATTAAGTGAGTCGAAGGCCAAGCTCCAAACGGCAGACGATATTGTTTGTGTTATTCTGAGTCGTGTACTTGAGCTTGTACGGTTGTAACTAATTGGATTTCTGTTGCCTGCAATGCTGGCCTTTCTCTAACCTTTGTAGTTCTATAGCTGCAGTTTTAAAGCAAATTCCAAAGTCCAATATGTAATTAGCCCTAAACCTTCCATTGGATTTCTCACACAGCTCTGTTTTCCAGCTGAAGCAACCAGAATGGGACGTAAGACATGTAAGACACGTTTGATAATTAGAGTTCCTCAGGTGGGTGTGACTAATGCTCCTTTTCCGCTGCCGCTATCGGATCGGCTCGCCTCTATTCGCATTTGGCACCAGGTATTTTTTCCAGATTTCGATTACCTCTGTCGATAGTACTAGAGGTGGTGTTGTTATCATAGCGACGTCGCACTCGATGCGACACGCGCACAAACGGTGGAAGATATAGAAGGGAATCTGTTGATTCTTGATATGTGACTGTTACCGCATTAAGACATATTTTATTTTTGAGGAAGCACCTCAGCTGTTTAACAATGCCGGCTGTGTGCAGAATGCAGTGAGGCAAAGGTTGTGACGATTCTGTCTGACCAATCAGTGGTCAGCAGGGATTTCACGTCACCTTTTAGTTTATGCTCAGCTATGTTGGAGCATTGATGAAGATGACACCAAAAATGGGACCAGTTACTGTCCATAACCAACGGGAACCCAAAAACAGTGAGTAGAGCCAAGCCGGTCCCGGCAGTTGACGAGTGGCATATGCAAACTGCACACAGAGGTAGAAAATTCCTTATTATATTGTCATCCTAACCTGTATTTGAATATCAGAGACCGACTAGGTGCTGCTGATAAACTGCTGCACAAACTTCTCCTTTAGGACTTCTGCTCTCTCAAAAAGCAGAAATGCTGCTCCTAAAAGATACCATGACATGTTGTGTCCTTCAGCTCTCTCCACTTTAGCGATTCAGGATAATAAGAGAGCCTGTCTTCACCTCGCTGTCTCCTGTCTCTCTACTTCAGCTCCTGAGACTCATTAATTCCTGTTCGTGCTGAGGTAAGCAGCGACTCGGTGAGTCAGTCAAGGCTACACACATCGCAACTGGCTTCAGGTCTGGTACCTCTCTCGGGTTGATAATGAGGTCTGCGACCTGTGCGGACATACAGGCCGATGTCTATTAACAAAGTAAAATGATCAGTGTGGACATGGACATCCCCTCCCATCTGCAGAAGAGGAGGTCTACACGGGCTAAATAGAGCACAGATACTCTTGATGTTTGAAGTGATTTTCAGAGGATTTTGAGGTATCTATGAGACTAGCACCCACTTCATCTGGCAAAAAAAACCCAACTTTGCTTGATCATAAAATCCTTCCTCTCTGGTCTTTTCTTAATCAGAAAGGCTCCACTAGCTTGAAGCATTATTGAAATTTACATTTAGTATCTCACTAGAATCTGAAATGGAACTTTAAGAGCTCGGAAACTTAAATTTCAATTAAGCTACAGTATAAAGAAAGTAATTTACACCCAGAACGTATCCGGTTGTGGCGAACTTGCTTTGGCGAAGTTTGCAAGAGAAGAAGACAGATGGCTCAATGTAAGATGAAGAGTATTGGGTGGACAGGTGAAAGGGAGATGATGAAGGGCTTACAGAAAGAGCACGGGGTTACACAGGTTAGAGATCCCATTGGGAACCATATCCCCATGTCAGAGACTGGACATGAGACCGAGATAAGAATACATATGAGGAAGGATTAAGGTGAGAGTGAAGGGGGCCAGAGGGCAGAGGTGGGGGGATTGCGACTGACCTCGGCAGAGAGTCAAATACAAAACAAAACGCAGTGAATGAAAGGTATTCAGGAATCAATCAGTCATTTCAAAATGCACAGCTGGACAACGCCCCTGCACATCTACAGGAAAAAAAGATGAACTGGACCAAAAAAAAGTGTTCACCACAGTTCTGGTGGAAAACGTGTTTCCAAGTACAACTATTTTCTAATACAGCCAATGGGAATTGCAGTTTAATTGCTCATCACTGCCTGCATTTTCCCCTTGTGTTTCAGGGTACTCGATACCCAATGCAAAGCGTGGCGAACAGATAATAGGTTTTTTTTGTACCACATATCGCACTAAATGCACACAATGTGTGCTGCATACTAATGTCTTCCTGTTGATTCACTGGGTTTCAGTGGAATACAGCGCACATCATATTTAATTAAGAATTGTTTCTAGGGTTTTACATGTAAGTGCTGGCAGCTACAGATGCAATTAATTTCAGAATGATAGCAGCACAGGCAGTGTCACGAACCCAAATCTTTATCAATGGAAGGATTCCTTTGTGTCTGATACTGTCATTTGGTAAACTACCGCTCTTTGACGAAGGACTCAAATCCTCAGAGTGAAAGGAAGTTTATTGCAAAACGGTTCTACCCTATTGGACACAGAGATTAATACGCCTTATAGTCATCCATATTTGCAACTGTTGTCTTTTATGATGATTTCTTCTTTTGAACAATAACAATGATCAATAGTTTGTTCATAAAATTCAGTTTTCTAACTCTTAACTTCCCATCTTCTAACTTATCTTATTGAGACAGGAGGAACAATGATAGAAAGACTTCATTGTTCTATCCCTGATAAAGCTGAATATTACTTTTTTATTGTTGTTTTCTCTGATTTTAGATATTTTTTATAATGATTTGTTATGTGGAACAATCATTTCCCGCTCAAGCATTTACTACTTTGTTTGCACACTTACTTGTTCTATATGCTCAATTGTGATCACAAGATATGCTGCTTAGAATTACTGTTTAGAAGAGAACTGGGACACAGACTGCATTTAGATTATATTCAATAGTCAGTGATGGATTAAATAAAGCAGTAGGCAGTAGTCAGGTTTCAGATCTCTCAGGTTCAGCTGCCTCAGTTAGGAGCCAACAGTAAGGAGTTAGGAAACTCTACTGATAATTCAGATTTGATGTTTTGGAGGTCGTAAAGATCTACTTGGCAGTTTTTATTTTGTTACCGTCTATGCGAATGGCAAGAGGAGGTTTTTTTTTTCTCCCTCTGAGCACAGGAGAAAATCAAAACAATTCATTCCTCCATCCAGTCCATACACATCACTCGACCGCAGCACCGACCACCCTTCGGCCCGCCCGTATCCACACCTTGGCCTTGCTCTGTGAGGAGAAGTGCTGCTGGACGAACAGGGCTCCCAGGGCCATGCCGAAGTGTTTGTTGGCCTGCGTGAGGCAGAGCCGGCCCAGCTCCAGCTGCTGCTCGGTGCCGTCAATCTCTCGGGAGAATTCGTGGATGGTGCTGCGGAAGGCGGTGGACAGGTGCTCACTGAGTGCTGCCACGATGCGCCACAGCATGTAGTTATGGAGAACTCTAGGACAGAGGAAAGCAGAGGAAACCAGGTACATTATTTAATTCATATTTGAAAAAAGAAAAGAAAACTTGCTTCTGATAATTAAAAAGTTCAAAACAACTTCCTCTCTTTATGCTATCTTATTTTTTCAGCCTTTATTTAACCAGGTTTGCCCAGCTGAGATCAAAGTATTTCTTCTTTCATAGATTAAAATAACATCAGGAATGATGAGATGAAACACAGACTTCCAAAGATTTAAATAAAAACACAGTTTTGAGAAACGGGAAAAATGATCAGATGTAACATTTAGACGCAGACAGCCTGAACTCAATAGATTTGACCAATATGTAGTTCTACAGTAACCGTTCAGGGTTCTGGAGCTTCATCTCAGTCTGTAAGGTTTTAAAAAAAACGTGCAGAGAAACCTAAAAGCTTTTATTCCCACTTCAATTCTGAGTTTTGGGAACAAGAAAACACAAAAAGTCCTGCGAACAGAGATTGTAACTTTCACAGTTAAAAAAGCCCAGAAAACAGTTTTGCGTACACATTCATCGGAAAAGGGGTGAAAGTAAAATGGCATCGTGAGAATTTGACACATTTGGCTCAAAAACTTTTGGAAAGTCAAGAGAAGCCGTATGATTTTTTTTTAAACCACAAGTAAGCCAGCTCAGTCACATGCTCTCTACGGGCTCGACGGATGCTGATGCACCTGCATTAAATGCACAATTATACTAAAGTGGAAGATCCTGGTATCTAATGGTGGAAGTTTGGGAAACTTTTTCGTGGTATGTGCGACTGACAAGTTTTTCATTCCAGTAAATGAGGCGCCATCTTGTTATCTGGTCTCCTTGATAGATTGTGGTCATCCCAGAACAAGTAAGACTGCAGCAGCAAAACCCGAGTGTACTGAACTCAACGAGGGTTTCTTACGAATTAATCTTTCACTTGTAAGAATAAGAGTGTGTTGCTTTTACTGCATAGTATCGCTTTAATGTAAGCACACTTACCAGCGCACCGTCTCTTTTGTTCTCTTTGTAAAGTGACATCTACACTGTCGAGCCGCGATCATGTCTCATCTGGCACAAAGTGCTGTTTTTCCATCTGCCCTCTAAAACCCTTAAGAGTCAGAAAAGTCAGCGAGAAAACAAGATGGAGACAGTGATCGAGAACGAATAGTGAGAAGTCAAGAGGGCCTGACAGCTAAAGAACAGCTCCCTCCAACCCAGACTGACTCGCAGCGGAGAGGCAGCTGAGAGGAGAGGCAAACAGAAAGAAAATGGATCATTGATTTATGTATTCAAGCTGTGTCTTCTCCCCCCAGACAATGGAGTGCTGGTGTGTCCTCGTGCCCCCACTGGGTGTGCACATCTAATCTGCCCTGCGGGGACAAATGCCCCCTTCTCCTGCTGTGAGGCCCCATGCAAACCTTGCGGCATGTTGTTGTTGTTTTCCCCTTTATTATCTTATTTTTTTTCCCCATCATTTTCCCTATGTGTGACAGATATTAAATCAAAAAGCGCCTTGGCAACTGCACCCCGAGGTCCCGCCAACAAAGCACTTGTGAAGTGAATTTAATTGACGGGAAAAGTGAGAGGACGGCAGGAGGTGGCGGAAGGGAGGGGGAATAAATGAATGGGAGACTCAGGTGGTGTCTACTAATCAACATATGTTACAGTGCAGGTGTGGCTGCTGCACTTCATTAGCTGGTTTTGTTGTCAAGTATTTGTTCCACGTTATTTATTTGCACTGGGACAGGTGTGAGTTTAGACTTTCACTTCATCCATGTGAATATCTTTGTGTGTGTGTGTGTGTGTGTGTGAGTGAGTGTGTGTGTGCCCAGGAGTGCAGCCACATGTGTGGAAGTCATCTATATGATAATGGTAAAACTGTACAGCATTCCTCTGCTGTGTATGAGGTGCGGTGAGCGGTTTTATTTGAGGCATCTTTGAGGAAAAGTAATGACAGTAATCTCTCGGAGTAAGAGGGGATAATCCACAATGAGCTGTGTGGTTACTGAAAACCAAACTCACAATGGCCATTAATTTATGTTGAGTGTTACTTATCACAACCACACAGATCACAGTTGATTATTAGAGATGGTCCTCACCAAAAAACAAGAGAGCTGAGTTCATTAAAATATAGTTAAAACAGCACTTGTTCACATTTTTTGGAGATGAAAACTCTTATTATTTTGTATCTTAGCGCTATTATTCTTGTATGTACTTTGGAAGGATCTAACAATTGATGTCAACATGGGTGTCAGATTAGAGAGGACTAATGAAGATCAATGTAAATTTAATCAGGAAGACCATATTTGTGACTCATTCATTCTCAATTCTCTCTCTTCCTGCTTCTTCTAATCACCTGACTACTAGCCGTTTTCGGTAAACCAATCAAATTTTGCCACGATCTCAATCAGCCAACCACTGTTGTCAAAATGTATATCTGGTCTCTTCTCTTTTGCATCAGCCGTCACATAATGGCGATCCGCCTCATTCACCTGCAGTCTTATATCCAGTGTCCAACTCATCAAAGTCCTCCTCATCTCATCCAGATTTAAATTGTTTAGTTCCTCTCTGTTATGTATGAGGTTCGATGGAAGGGCCTTATGATGTTAAGTGCCCTGTACCGACTGATTTTTTTTATCTGGTGCTATATAATTGAATTGAATTCCTCAGATCATCACCACCACCACGTGTTTACTGTACTGCATCACCCCCTTTAAACATGATGACATCACATCGGAGTCTAATCAGACTCTCACGTTTCTCTTGTTTTTCCTGCACGACGATAAAATCTTGTATTCGTTCACTCAAATCAAATCTCCCGATTGAAATATGTTTGGTATCAGAAGACGGGTGTCAAACAACCTGAGGAGTGGGTTCTTATCAGCCATCAAATGAGGAGTGTTGTTTATTCATAATTTCGCCCAGTATTTCATACATGGGACATTTTGTATTGGTGTTGTATTTGTTATCTTTGGATTAAATGGTGATTTGTTGCTACAACAGGTACGGGAGAAAAAAACAGCGCAGCCAAGTAACACGTCAAAAGAAGAGCCTTCCAGATACAAGCATTCATTTAGATCAGTGATGAGGCTGCTGTCTGAAGATGATGAACATCCCCCTTTGGTCGGTGATGCATGAATTTCCAGTTACTAATAACGCTCCTTTAGTTTTCTGCTGTTTCACTGGGAGTTTGATGGAGGGTTTATATCAATTTTATCTGTCTGCGTTCATGGAGAGACCAGTCAGCGATGTCTTCGGCTGGAAGTGATGGGCGGGCAAGACTATAAAGAAACTGCCTGCCAGTTACTTCAAGGTTATTTACATGTTGTCTCTACAGCCGGGTCTCATTCCCAGATACTGAAATACTGCCGTTTCTTCAAAGCCGTTGGTGTCAGAGAGTTATGAAGAAGGAGGTGATGTGACAAGTAAAAAGACTGATATTCGAAGTATGGAGGAGTTTTAGGGTGGTTGGAGGGAACAGACACAGGAATGAAGGAGGATCTGTAACCTCGCGTCCTGGTTTAATTCCCCCTCTGTGAATGCTCCGTTTTCCCACGCTGTCAAATCACTCATTCATAATTTTGTTTGCACCATATTTGCCAAATGATCTCTCTGCCTGCGCTTTTGAGCCAATCAGTTTCTCATCCCTGTTCTTTAACTAGCATCGTAATTCTGTCATTCTGCCTCTCAGACCTCCTGATGCGAAACCCTCCTCCTCATCACCAGCTGATACGTCTGGTTTTCCTGGGACTCTCCACCGAAGGTCCCATCAGTCATCATCGATCTCCCCTCTCGCTTTCTTCCTGTTAAAAGGAGGTTTTTTCTTCCCAACTATCGCTCATCTGGGATTTGTTGGGTTCCTTTCTTAAGTGCCCAGAGATGTCTTATGTTGTGATTTGGTGAAGCATAACCCCAAATTTTGAAATCCGTATACTCCACTCCACCACCTCCAGCGGGGGTCCTGCCCTATAGCCTACATCCATCTGGGACATCGCCCTACACTTTGTGGGCGGAATCTAACTACCAAGATTTATAAATCAAACTCATTACTTCAATAAATCATGTATTATTATCATCATCTAATGATCTCTTCTAATTGAACCCTCAGCTGGGAGACTTGTTTTTGAGTCTGATTTTGAGTGAATTGTTATGGGCGGCCAATGTATTACAACTATATTAAATTATTACATTGATAATACTGCTGTGTGTGAGCAGTATTTTTTACTGTTGCAACTACGGGGCAGTGAGATGATTAATGAGACGGGAAAGACAAAGACATTTCTGCTTTACAAATCGGTGGCAATTTTTTGACAAAGTTTCTACTTCTTGCTTTTGTGAAATATTAAAGAGCTTTAGTTACAGGAGATCTAACCCCTGTAACCCTTCAAGTAGGTACTTCTTTATTCTACTCTGCTTTATCATATCACAAGCTTATTCATTGTTTTTAATGTAAAATCTTAATTGGAAGAGTAATTAGCAGCTATAGCTGTCAGATGAAAGTAGTGGAGTTTAAAGAGTAATATTTCCCTCTAAAATGTAGTGGATTTGAAGTATGAAGTAGCATAAAGTTTTACTAAAATACTTGAATTGTACTTGAGTGAACTTCAAAAGAATTATCATCGTTTTCATATTTTGGATCCACAATTTTCTTTCACATAAAACCTTCACCTGGAATAAGACCCAACTTTTATCAACATTGCATCACTTTGTAAGTAAAATGAACTATTTCAAACATGTCAAATCTAACATGTGTTGCTCCCTAAAAACGCCCTTATTGTGTGAAAGCCCCCCCCCTCCCCATACCCCCTTCCACATGGTCACTGGTGTTGTATGTGTCTGTGTGCACATTTGAGCAGTAATGGAGTCACAGCACAGCTCAATGAAAGCAGAGTCTGTGAGAGCGCTGCACTGAAAAAGCAGTAGGTCTTAATCACCGGAGGACTGAGTGAAGGCTCATTAGCTGAATGGATTTTAATGGGGCTAGTTAGGGAGATGAAAAGACACCGTCCTCTTGCACAGCATCAACACATTACTGCAGGTAATGACCCTGTGGGTAATGGAGGAGGGAGGGCCGCCTCTTTTCCAAACTTCCCCAGAGGTACTCTGTAATTTCAGACTGACACTCAGGAGTTTGATCGCTCTGTCTGTTAAATGATAAAATGAAATTTTGAAATAACGGGACACACATCAGCTTTCAGACTGCAAACAGCACAGAGACAGAAAATCACAGACATTTCATGAGTTTTAGTGGTGACTTTTATCCAAAGTACCTTATAGTAGCTTGACGGCACATATTTTCAACCCAGGAGGCCCTGCTGGGAATCAAACCTCGACTGCTGAACGCTACAGAGCCGTGAAATCCACTGTTTGGTCAACCGCTTCATCTATAAAATGCTTTGCAGCTACATCAAGTGTATATCTTTTTTGAAGGCAGTGGACCCAGCAGGAAGTGAACCCTCAACTATGGCTGTTTCACTTCTCTCGATTACTCACAATATTGTGCGCTGAAACTCACCTGAATATGACAGACTCTCCTGCTAGCCTTCAAATTGCTCCACACAAACACTCACTGAATTCCCACACTCGCAGAGTGACGGATGAGTGGAGGGAGCAGACGGAGAGGGAGGGAGGGAGGAGGGAGGGAGGCAGCGGTAGCAGCGAGGGAGGAGTGTGTGAGAGAGACGCTGCTGTTGTCATTATGCTTTCCCCTTCATTGGAGGCCTGCTCATCTGGCTAATGGGATTGGCTGCAGTCTCCACAGTGCTTAGGGACCGCACACATTTACACAAACACACACACACACACACACGCACACACACACACACACACACACACACACACACACACACACACACACACACACACACACACACACACACACACACTGAAGGAAGAAAGAAGAAGAAAAAAGAGATGGTGTGAGTGTTCTTGTCGGTAGACTTGTATGATGGCGAAGACATCCATGTGAGAACATGGGAGGGATGGAGAGAGAGAACAATGAAGAGAAAGACTCAGTCAATAGGTGCCTATTAAGATGGAGAGAGTGATGGAGGGCTTGAGAAATAGATGGAGGTAAAAGGACATAAAAAAAACAATATAAAGGAGAGGAGGAGAAAGAAGTGAGAAGAAAAATATGGGGAATAAAAGGTACAGGATGGATGGATGGATGGATGGATGGATGGATGGATGGATGGATGGATGGATGGATATAATAATAAATAAATGGATGGATAAGTGAATGGATAGATACATGGATGATGTTTAGATGGATAAATGAATGGATGGATGGATTAATATATGGATGTATGGATGTATGGATAAAGGTTGGATGAATGGATGGATGATGGTTGGGTGGATAAATTGATTGGTGGATGGATTAATGGGTGGGTGAAGATGAAAATGAGAGAATGAGAGAATGGAAGGAAGGAAGCAAAGGAAAGAGTATTCATAGATTTCTAACCATCATGTCATCCTAAAAACAGGCAGATGTTTCTTCTTCCCACTTGTCTTCACCTCTTCCTCTCTACGAGTGCATCTTCACAGTCTTTAACAAGAATCCAAACTTTCCTCCTCTGTTTTTCTGTATTTGTACAAATGTCAGCCTGTACCATCCACTTCAGTTGTGTTACAACAGTAAGTGTCCTCCTGGACTTTGTGTGTGTGTGTGTGTGTGTGTGTGTGTGTGTGTGTGTGTGTGTGTGTGTGTGTGTGTGTGTGTGTGTGTGTGTGTTTGAGTGACAGACTCCAGCAGAGTACAAAAAGTGTTTTTCTGAGGTCCATTAGTGGCTTTGAGAGGAACAAAACGTCCTCTTCATCTGCTCTACTGGTCACTGACACAATGGGCCACGACCCCCGACTCTTACTGCGATGAGCCAAATAATGGTGTGTGTGTGTGTGTGTGTGTGTGTGTGTGTGTGTGTGTGTGTGTGTGTGTGTTCACAGGACTCATACTTCGTGGGTGTTACAAGTGCAGCAGTTGATATGACAAATATGACATACATTTTCCGTATGATCTTTTCACATCACAGTATTGTTGCTCCTGTATGTTGGAAATATCGACACGCCACAGAAAGAAGGAGGAAACAAGAAGTTCAAGTGTGTGTGTGTGTGTGTGTGTGTGTGTGTGTGTGTGTGTGTGTGTGTGTGTGTGTGCGTGTGTGTGTGTTTGTGCGTGTGTGTGTGTGTGTTTGTGCGTGTGTGTGTGTGTGTGTGTGTGTGTGTGTGTGTGTGTGTGTGTGTGTGTGTGTGTGTGTGTGTGTGTGTGTGTGTGCGTGTGTGCGTGTCTGAAAGTTAGAAAAAGATCATAATTTGGGTCTAATAAGCAATTTTACATAAGTAACATTACAGATGTCATGTAAATAAGTTTGGATATGTCACCAAATTAAATAGGTTAACAAAAACAAATCCAAACTGACTTTGCTTTCTCTCAGACTTGAACACTCTCAGGTGAAGATCCCGTGTTTCTCCTCCATTCATGGACTTTGTCATGTTTTTGGGAAATAAGAACAGGCTGTAACATAACTGTTTATCAGAGAAAGCAGTAAAAAGAAGGAAGTTCAGGTTCACATTTGTGTTATCCCAGTGTGAGTGCTAACTTCACCTCCCTGGTATCTGTATTTATTATTTGTGGGCATGTGTGTTTTTGTTTGTAACAAGCTGTGTAACTGGTGAGTAACAGGCAGGACTGGAGAGACCCCATGATGTGAGGAAATGGAGCTTTTTAAACCAAGTCCTCATAAGCTATGCTAACGAGCAACACCCCTCAGGAAATGAAATAGCTCTGTTGCTCCATTTGCATGTGTGCAACTGTGAACTAGCAATGGCAACCTTTGTTTAAACCCCAGTAATGAACTTCCTAACAGGCAGAACCTGGAGATGGACTGGTGGTGGGAGGAAGATGGAGAACGAGAGAAAGAAGATAAGAGAGAGAGGATGGAAAGAAAGACGAAGGGAGGAAGTGACCGGGGCAGAGATGGAGAGAGGGACAATGGGAGAGTGGAGAGGTGTTGGGGGAATTGAAGCTGGGGGGAAGGAGATGGTTATCAGGCAGAGTGAAGAAAGAGCGATGCAGGAGGAAGAGAAGGAGAGAGCTGGTGCAGTGGAGGTTTGGACAGAAAAGAGTTTGGTGAGGTGATGATGAACGAGACGAGTCAGAAGCTTCGAGACAGAGTTCAAAGTTCAAATGTTACTACTGTTATTGTGTTGAAGCCAAAACCTGCCAGGAAAAGTAAAAAAAAAAAAAAAAAAAAAAAAAGAATAGTACAAATAAGAATCATGTTTTTCCAAAATAATGGGATTAGAGGTAAAAGTAGACTTTTAAATCAACAAATGTGGTGTGTCACATTCCTGATTGTTTTCTTACACCACTGCACCACTGATTTTACACATAAAGATTACTTATCAAGAGGAGTTACTACTCAGCCTGTGAAGATGTCCTCTGTGGCTCTAAAGTCTGAGAAAATAACAGATTATTCATCAGGTTTGGTTTGTACTGGACCTGAGACAGAGAATCCATGTTATAAACTTGACACATGGTGGCGTATCCCATAAAGCAAATTAATAGTTTTAACTGTTCCTTCAGCATTGCAAGTTTTAATAAAACCAACAGATCTTTTACAAAGCAAGTTTTGCACACCTCAGTATGTTATTAATATGTCATGGAGCCTGCAGGTGGATGCCAGGGTGGTGGCGGCGCTGAAAGTACATGCAGCAGCACTGATGCAGAGCAGCAGAGGGCAGAGATGGGTAGTTTTTGGTAGCTTAAACATCGATTCGTCTATTATCTATACCCGCTTTATCCTGTACAGGGTCACGGGGGTGCTGGAGCCTATCCCAGCTGACTTAGGGCGAAGGCGGGGTACACCCTGGACGGGTCGTCCGTCTATCACTGGGCCAACACATAGAGACAGACGGAAACACATACCATCGCACTCTCATGGGCAATTTTTGTGAGAATCACCAATTACCTGACATGCATGTCTTTGGACGGTGGGAGGAAGCCGGAGTACCCTGAGTGACGCGACAGTGCTGACTCGTGCACCGCTGCACCGCCGAGGTGACTTAAATAGACAACCAAATTTGGAGGGTGTGTATGTTAGCATGTCTCGAGTAAGAGCGGAGCAGCTCGAGTTGACTGCCTAAAAAGCTCACAATCATCGCCTCATTTCTGATATTGTTATTTTGAATTACTGTTTTGTTGTTTTTATCCTTCCTAACTATATGTCATTTTTTTTCTTTTCTGGGCTTGCGTACTTTTAATCAATGCCTGAAAATGTACTTGTACATGTTTAAAAAATTCTTTACCCTAAATGCAATTTTACTAAATGTTAAGTGCCATTGTGCGGTGGGGAAGAGGTTAGAGCCACATGTTTAAGTGTTTAAGTGTTTGATTTTGAAGAAGTAACCTTAACACAGTGTTGTTGAACACCCGTCAGTCATTTGAACCAGTGCAGGCAGGTTTACCAGGATAAATACTCCATCTTCTAAATGTGTGTAGCTCCACACTGAAGCTCGTATCTCCCAAACATCCCAGCTGACTGAGGGAGCGAATGATGAAGGGGCGAAAACACAGGATGTCAGTTAGACAGGGAGAGGGGATGATTGAAACATTGTGTAGGATCTATTACTGAAGCCATCGGGGGGGATGGATGGACGTACAACTGAAAGAGAAGATTGGTAAACAACAAGGGAAGAGACTGAGGATCAAACCCGAGAACAAAAGAGCCAGGGCTGATGGATGTCAGTGGCGATGGTAACTGTACCTTTACAAAGGGGATTAAGAATCCCTTCATGAGAATATGGACCTCACTCAATGTGTATTCATGCTGGAGTGATTTGATTGAAAATTGGATTTCACAAAGAGAGGAGAGCAGCAGAAGACCAGATAAAACAGATCTGGCAGAACTTGTTCCCCAAAAAAAAGAAGAAAAAAATGGAGCAGAACTGATAGATAGAAGAGTTGTTTACAATGATTGTAGTTAAGATGTAACAAGATCCCATGTTTAGTCCTGGCCGATAAAAGTAAGCAGTAGGAAACACTAAAGAATTTTAAAGTGAAGACAAATCTTTATTTGTATCCTGTAAAAATGTGAAATGGAAAAGAGAAGAAGGAGCCAAATACAGGATATAATATAATAATAGTAGGAGTTAAATTACAATGTTGGATTCTCCCTGTAAATGTTCTAAATTCTTCTGGAAGACAAAATACATTTGTTGGAGGAAACAAAGCTGAGTTGTATGAAGCTGTGGCAGGGTCAGCCATGATGTTTACTCTAAAAAAGGGTTATAATTTACCCAAAATTTTTTTGCAAATTAGCCATACTGAGATAGCCAAGAGCGAACTTTGTGCAACAGATAGACATCTATCTAAAGTCCATTAGACAATGATCTAAATCCAAGCCATAGTCAGAGTCCATCTTTGTGAAAATGCAGTTCTGTTATTTCCCTCCAGTCTCACCTCTATTTCCTTTCATCTCTAGATTTAGCAGTGGATTCATGGAGCCCCAGGATTCATGCTAATTTGTCACTCCAGTTGAACTTAAGATTCATATATATATCAATTGCTTCCCAATCAGGGCTTCGTAGACCTGATTAAGAGCTATCAACTAGATACATCCGTGAAAAATAGCAAATCAACAGAAAACTGGCCACAAGAAGGATGATAAGCATAATGAGCACATCACAGCTGTAAAGAAAGATGTAAACTGACTCACAGTTACATTAGATACGTCTTACGTTGTCTTATTTGTTTGATTATGGTGAAACATGTTAGTTAACTGCTCACAGTAAGTGACACCACAGCCACCGTGTGAACAGGAAATTATGTTGGTGAAACAAATATGTCCGCTGATACTGATCAGCTGACACACAGTGTCGGGCTGAACGAAAGCACAAAATGGCAGTTTCTTCTGATTGTCAAGACTAGGCAGCACAGGGGGTGTCTGGGAACTGTGGACCTCATTTCGAGATACGATAGTACTGACTCAGAGTCCGTATGGATCAACAACAGACAGCTTCCACTGATCGTTCACATCAGGTGATCTATTACTTCCTGAGTATTATGTTCATGAGAGCTGTATCAGTAAAACAAAAGTCTCCACTGTCCACTGTGATATCTGAGGTTCACGGAGAACCTGAGCTACGACCTCGTACAAAAATCAGATTTTTATCTGTTTGGCAATGTCATGTCATGACCTCAGATAAAGTGGATATGTTGCAGTTTAATTGATTAATTGATTACACATCTTGTGTATGACTAATCAATATTACACCAGTGTAAAGCCCCGGCACAAAAATCAATCAGAGGTTGCAGGATACCACACGGTGAGTCAATAAATCTGAAATGGTGCAATGAGGTAATAAAATTACCAACACCGGATGTAGCTGTAATGTCATAAACTGGTGAATCATGAAATTACCAAAATGTCTGAATAGGTTACGCTGCTAGACAGACATGTGTCCAGTCTGAGACATAAATGACAAGCAAGTAATCCAGCCGCCAGTCATCCGGGCAGTCAGCCATGCATGAGACCTGAGAGCTGTTGTGTATTTGTGCCGAGCACGGTGACTATTGGCGAGCTGTCAGTGGCTGTAACACACATCCTGACGTGCAGCAGCCTTCTGAGGCCTCCCTTGGAGTGTGTCAAGAAGAGGAAGGGGGGAGAACATGTGTGTGTGTGTGTGTGTGTGTGTGTGTGTGTGTGTGTGTGTGTCCATCCATGTGCGTCTGTCTGAGTCTGCAGGAGGTAGAAAGGTGTGGGTGTAGATCAATAATAATCAGCTGCAGTAGAACTGGAAGTTCACCGAACAGTGACTCACCTCAAACACCCACACCCACACACACACACCCACACACAAACACACACACACACACACACACACACACACACACACACACACACACACACACACACACACACACACACACACACACACACACACACACACACACAATGCGTACGCAAATACATGCACATCAGCACTCAAAAACCAATCCATACACCTCGTGACACTGTGTTGTAGCTGAAACCATAGTGACAGCCCTGAACCAAAGGTAACACACACACACACACACACACACACACACGCACACACACACACACACACACACACACACACACACACACACACACACACACACACACGCACACACACACACACACACACACACACACACACACACACTAAACAGCCTCAAACTAAAGCGCTTACTCACACTCAAAAAGTACTGCTTCAAAAATGCATGCATATAATCTCATTGATTTTCCATACCCTGCTGCGCCTTCATCTCGCTCTACCTGCTGCACACCTCCAACCCACATGTGAAATAAACAAAGTCAAAAGCTTATAGTATGTATATGTTGATCATCTATTCATAATCATTTACTCAAATATTGATTTATTCTTCTTTTGACAGATGCTTATGTATTTACATGTCAATCTTAACCTCAATAATGTGAGTCTAATCTCAGCCTAATGTGTGTCCAACATCCCGTGGCTCCAGAACAGTAGGAGCTTTGAGTAAGAGGACGAAGACGAAGAAGCCACACAGGATTTAGGTGAGTCTTTAGTCTCGTGACATGTTTTGAAGAGTTCCTACAGGCTTGAACTCATGACACTATGGCCCTCTATTTGACTCTCAAGAGTTATCATCCGTTCACCCCACACCAGCTCCCGTTCTCTGTTTCTTTACCTCTTCGAAGTGGTCTTGATGATGTCCGAGACTTTCTGTATGTAATCTGTAGCCAGCACCACGATCTCTTCATCCTCGGAGAAGTTGTCATGAAAGATTCTTTCCAGCAAGCGTTTCCAATGAAGCTGAAGTAAGAGTAGGAATGACAGTGGTTCAGATTTCATACAGTCACACAGTTTTCCCTGTCAACATCAAACAAGCAAGAGCAACAGGAAACTGTGCTGACTTACTGTTGTGTTGAATGTTGCGTGAAATTTATATGACCCAACATCTTTTCGCTTGACTTACATAGGAGCACTAGTTTACCAGGTGGGTGACATAGTCTGAGACCACTTGGGGGGGAGGGGGGGTTCATGCAATGGAGAGTACTTAAAGAGCAGGACTGTGTCCTCCAGGATTGGATTGGATTAAAGGATCCTCCATCCTTTATTCAATCGTCATCGACCACCAAATACCGTATGTTGTGCGCCAGAAATCTACGCCATTGTTGGATTTATTTCATCATCAGTACTTAGTACATAGCTACCCCCACCGGTGGCTGATTGGTCCTCCCCTCAGAGTGGCTGAGCAAACTTCAATGATGACGGGGTTTCCAGACTGTAACCACAGCGAAGACTGAAGCTGTGAGAAACAGTCGGGCGGAGCCAGACTAGTATATCTGTACGCTCTGATACAATCCACAGGACCCGTACTGGCAGCAGGAGTTATGCCACTGAAAACCTTTTAAAAGTCAGTGATAACAAATACATAATATAACAGTGCTATAGTAAAGGTTTGGTTTGGTGTTGGTGTAAAAACAAGTTTTTTTATGTTTAGAAAAATATTTTAAAACTACTGGACCAATAAGCTCTATGAACAACCCACGGGGTCGTTTTTTACAGGAGCACAGACTCAATCCAATCTATAAATAAAAATCCTAAATTCTGTGAAAAAATACCACGAATGACTACTAATACTATCTGTACATGTCCTGTACTCCCAAATCTGAACACCTGAACTGACCACGGTTCTTTTCAGGCTTTTCTCAGAGTCAGGATCCCTGATGTGACTGGAACCAAACAGGCTAAAATAGTGGCACCCAAGCAGCTGTAAATACATTTTAAAGAAATACTCTCTGCTGCCAAATAAAGTGTAGATAAAATATGCATTATGAAGCAAATGCATTATCCATGTCTCACCACTTTGCATCATTTTATATTTTGACTTGGAAAACCATTTTTTGGGGTGTTTTTTTCATTGTACATCAGAATATCTGCAGCTTGCAGATTTCTTTTACATTGAAGTCAAACTTCATGTAATAGAAACTCCAGGGTCTTTCATGCATTTGGACTCCAGATCTGTATGAATAATTTGCTGCAAGACACCGAAGCCATTTAGCAGCGTTTTGTCCTCTAGTTGAATCTCCATCCTCTAATCAGCTTCTTTCCATGCGTCTCTTTTTTCTTGTCAGCATCTCTCACACCCCTTTTACTCACACTCATGTTCACACTGTGTGTATAGGTGTTTTTTCTTTTTTGGCTGAGAAACTAAAAATCTAATTCTTCCCTCTTTTCTTTATCTTCCTTTCAGTGCATGCCCAGTTTCCATCTGTCCTGCTTCCCTCTTCATTCCTTCCCTTCGTCAACCATGAAACATCTTGAGGATTTTCTGTCGCTGCTCGCACAGCTTCAGTAAAGCGCCTCCTCCTCCTTCTCTCTCCCTCCCTGCCTCAATCACCAGTGTCTTTTCCTCTTTCCTCTCCATCCCCCCACTTCCCATCCCCCCAATGTCTTCTCATTTTCTCCTTTTCTCTCTACCTACTTCTTTCATTCAGGCCCTCAATCTGCTCGTCTACCCCTGCAGGGCGACAGCGTTTGTGAGTCACTTAGTGTGTGTGTGTGTGTGTGTGTGTGTGTGTGTGTGTGTGTGTGTGTGTGTGTGTGGTTAGGGAGGGAGCAGTGAAGCGCTACACACACACACACCCTCTGCCTGCACGCTCGCACACTCGCCACACTGCTTAAAATGCTCAGCTGGAGTTCAAATCTTAATCCATCACGTCTGCTTCAACACAAAATGCACGTGCACACACACACATACTTGTAAATGATTCATGTGTGTGTGTGTGTGTGTGTGTGTGTGTGTGTGTGTGTGTGCAGTACTCACACTGGGTGCAATGCGCTGTAGTTGCCTGAGGGTGATGCGGTTATACATGGTGCTGATGTCCTTTCGTTGGTCATCATATTCTGACACAGTGATCTGGAGAGGAGAAGAGATTTCACTCAACACTGCACACATGTACGCACCTGTGCACTTAAACACACACACACACACACACACACACACACACACACACACACACACACACACACACACACACACACACACACACACACACACATATACACGTGCAATGGACTCACATTGGCCAAACGGGTCTCCAGCTGTATAATCTCCTTGGACTTCTGCGTGGCGTTGTGAGCTCCCAGCATGCTCAGCAGGCGCTCCATCAGTGCCTTGTACGCCGCCAATATCTGAGAAGCAACAGTGACATCAGCGCTAACAGACAGGAGGTGATGCGGCGGCGGCATCATCAGTTAACGGCCGGTGACCGGGTTGACATGTGGCAAAGTGGACGGGATAACAAAAGCACAGCGGGTGACAAGAGGAAAACAGGTGGATTGATGAGGAAAGAGCGAGAGAAGAGTCAGTAAGGACAGATGGGAGGAGGAGAGCCAGGGAATAAAGGGGAAAATGAGGTCAAGAAGAGTTGAAGGTGGGAAGGAGAGACAGAAACAAAAGGAGGTCAGTGAGGTGAAGAAAGAAAGAATTGGAGGAAAAGAAGCACATGGATGAAGTTAAACAGGAAGTGAGAAAATGAGTTGATGGGAAAGAGGGAGAAGCAGAGAAGAGTTAATAAATGGGAGGAGGACTGTCAGGGGAAAGGAAGGCAGGTGGTGGCGAACTAAAGAGTGGTTTAGGGATACTGAATGACAGAGAGAGAAAGATAGAAAGCAGGAAGCAGGTTCACCTTCACGCTGTCCTCATCCTGTCCCAGGTAGAGACTTCTCTCCGGCAGTGTGAGACCCTCCTGATCAATCTGAACAAACAAATACACACACACGGTCAAAAGCTCAGACGGTCATCACACTTTTTCTGGTGGTCACACTTGTGTTGGTAAGATGCATATTCAAAGGGTTGATTCATATTTTATTACTCTATATTAATGCTAATCTTTGTAGACCATTCAACACACTGTTTGCTTGACTTTTGAATTATTTATAACAGTTGATAAATAATTCACACTGTTAGTCATTCATCTTTTATCAACTCTCAGATATCGGGCAACTAATGTTATTCGACTTTATTATTGACACTATGTTGATTGACATTGATTTTTTTTTTTTTTTTCAGACTGACTGAACCACTGAGGGAAGAGAAAAAAAATTCTCCTCACACTTAATCCAAACTAGCAGTTTTAAAAAACACACTATGATTATCTGGAAAAGCTCCCAATGTTGGTATTCAGGTGTGATAACATTATTAGTCTGCTTAAAAGTGGGTATCGGATCAGATGTTACAAATATAGCCAAGTCAGTCTACCAAACCTGAAATTCAATGTTACTTTATATTTAAATATTCAAAACTCAAACTTCATTGCTCAGATGGTGACGACACTACCAACAATTAAACTAGCTACTGTTTGTTTGTTTACTGATTCGGATCAACCGGCAACCAACTGTGACGTCGCCCACTGGTTTGTGAACTGCTGATCTAAAGCCTTGACTTCGGTGTTTCAGTCGTCACCATCTTTCTATTTCGAGGCGGCAGATGACCATATTTGGAGCGAGTGGTGGATGTGAGTTAACCTCAGTATGAATCCGAGGACACTACGCCCCGCCCACCTATAGCCCTAACCTGACTGCACTGACAGGCCTGTCAATCAAATGGACACGCCCCCAAACATACCTCACTTTGAGGCCTAATATCTAATTAATGAAGTGACTTTTTTCAGATGGACCACCAGGAAACCAATAAGAAGGAGTGTCTTTAGCAAATGACACTATTATGACTTTGTATTTCATAAGAGAAGTTAAATGAAGTCTATGAAGCTGGAGTCTTTTTTTTTTTGGAGCAAACCCCTAGTGGCCATCAGGGGTATTGTACATAATGGCACTTCCATATTGGCCTCACTTGTCAGACCCCAAAGCTATGTCCACTTTTGTATACAGTCCATGATTAGGATGCATTGATGCCAATAGATACTTATTTGCTTTACTAATTGAGCTGCAAGCCTCAATTATTATTTTTTTGGCTTGAAAATCTCTAACACAAGTGACCTCGTTTTTTCTGCCCCCCAGGAACTTTCCAAAATACAATTACACGACTGATAGCGTGGCGCTTTGGTCACATGATAACAGTGGAAGGGAGGCAAGCTTGGCTTAAATTTACTGCGCTCATAATGCACTTAAAAGAGACTATTTAGCTTTTTTTGTGCCATTAGCACTCTGGCTCTGAAGATTTACCAACCTGGCATAATCAATACGAACACTGCAAGTGTTCTAAAAACACACACAGCATGCATTTACAAATGTATTCTCGGTTCCACTTAAAGTTCTCACCCTGATAGCGTTCCTGGAGGAGTTTTTGTCGTCCACATTGACAGTCAGGGAGAAGAAGACGGCCGTGCTGTAGACACCCTGCGTCCTGTAGAGAAGCTCGTTGAAGTCCGGCCTCTGCGGAGCGCCCTCCCTCTCCCACCCAGCAGCACCGGGAGGAGCTCCCACCAGGTCCCACCCTCCGCAGCTGTCTAACACCTCCGTCATGGGGTCGGACCCCAGCTTGTCAATCTCCTGGATGTTGACACATGATCGATAGAACTCCTTGACCTTGCGCTCTGCTGAGTCGGGCCCGCGCCTCCTGATTGGCTCCAGCAGGAGGCGCTGTAGTTTCTCCTCATTGTGTTCTCCTATAGCGGTGATGATGCCGTAGCTGAGCTTGTCCTCGGGGATGCCGTGGCGCCTCAGCCAACCACCACAGGCGAAGGAGTAGAAATCCTGGCAGGGCTGTATGGTCGGGTCAATATTGGCCTGGACGAAGCGAGCCGCCCTCAGCAGGGAGCGTTTGCGTTGGCAGTCCTGTCGGCACTGCAGGTCCTGCTGGGCGTCCAGTGAAATGTACTTGAGCGCCAGCATGCTTCCCAAGATGACGCACATGCCTGCAGCAAAGACCAGCGCTGAGAGGAGGCAGATCTCCCTCCGGCTCCATCGAGGAAGACCACCGCTGCTGCTGGTGCTGCTCACATCTCTGTTTCGACCGTTCGACAAAGTCCCTCCCCGGCTGCGCCCCATGTGACGGTCCAGGCTGCCCCCCAGGTGAAGGGTCATGCCATTGCTGAGGACATCACTACTGTAGCGACTGCCATACTTCACTTCCTGGAACTCGTCATAATGGGCAGTCAGTGAGTACGTCTTCTCCATGGCAAACGAGTGCTTCTAAGTAAGAAGTAGCAGAAGGGTTTAGGGAGAAAGGGATGAAAAAGGAGTTTATTCTGTGTTCAGAGTCCTGTCATGACTACTGCTCTGAGACAAAAGGGAGAATTTCCACTACAGGACTAAACGCTGAAGTGATGTCAAAGTCCTGTTGGCCTTCTTTAGGCAGAGTCCCCTTTATTCTTTTCAAATCAAAAGCCAGCAGAGCAAGGGACACCCATTGTGCACGAGGAATCTCTGGGGTCCTGCTCTCTTCTCTCTCATCCTCTTTCTCTCTGCTGCCTTTCCATTTGCTCTCCTCTCCTCCCTCTCTCCAACCGGTTACAGGTCACCTGTCGATAAAAATAGAAATGTGATAGAGGAGGGCTGTAAGTCGTGAGAGAGAGATAGGAAATTGAATCCACGATTACAGCAGCAGAGAATGACAAAACGGCGTCTGTTTTGCCACATTATTTCCCACTTTGTCTGCTTCTGTTTGTCAGCTAAAGCTGTTGGATTGATTGGTGATAGTCATCCCTCAGGGAGATGATGTCCCCCCGGATGACTCACAGCTCCGGATGGATCAATGGAGACCGGGAGGAAAGAGTTGAGCATCAGCCGGGCAAGAGGAGGTGTGGCAATCACCATAACTCTGCCGGTGTCGGTCCAAACGGATGTAAAACTTTTTATTATTATAGAAGGACAGAGAGAATTTATGACTCTGTCTCACCAAACTGAAGACACACATACACACCAACCTTAGCAACAGTGGACCTGCGTTTTATACCATCCAAGAGAGGATCAGTGTTTCTGGTTACTTTGAAGAAACAAAAGCAAAACATTTTTGTTTAACGTCTTTCTTTCATAATATCATTGCAAATATGCCATTTTCTCTTTTTTTTTTTCTTGTTTTGTTTTGTACTCACACACCTGCTGGCCCCATCTTGGCCAAAGTTAAAATAATTTCAGCAGAAAATTGTTGACATCATTTCAGCATGACTAACACGGGACCCTGTTGGATTGTCAGACCCTTGATGGTGATGTAACACACACACACACACACAGAACGGAGGGCATCAGCTGATCCTCTATGGTGCTTTTAGAGGAATTATAATCAGTCACACAATAAGCAGATGCCAAAACATAAAACAGATACACATAAAATTTAAAGTATTTGAATTTGAACTACTTTTCAATACAAAGAAAAAGCACACAGACAAACCCAAATGCTTTATAGCTGTTTGCGTGCTCCTTCGCCTCCTCTGATGCCTTCTACATGAAGCCCGTGAGCGATATCACATGCCTTTAGGCAGAGACTCTCACTGATAAATAGCTTTTTGGATGCTGTCCTTAAAGCCCTCGCGCGTGTGCGTGTTTTCACTGGCTGGACACGGTGAACTCGCTGAAAGTTGTGAAGGCGATCTGTAAAAATTGATCCCTGTTATCTCCACTGAGAATAGCAAACTTAAACACTGATGTCTTTAAAAAGCTTTCCTTCACCTTATGAGAGTGCTGTAAGTAGATAAGAAAAAAACAAAAGAAGGAAAAAAAGAAAGAGGAAGTTAAAGTCTTTGTTGGCAAACAGATGAGTTTCTCATCTTGTGAGAAGCGGAAATACAAATCTTGTACGATTGGCAGATGTATTATGAGAGGGTTAAAGTTTTATGTTTCAGGGAGTGATCCCTGAAAGAATGCAGGAAAAAAGGTACATGGGGGAGTGCAGAGATTTGGAGTTACTGTCCTAAAAGCTTGCTTGTAAGTTCCAACAAATACAAGACTGACTTGTTTGTTGTAGGAAGCCATCTATAGGCCAGAATGTCTGATTCATGTTCAGCGCCAACCCAGCTCGAAATATTCAAGGACTGTTATCAGCGGGAAGTTTTCCTCTGTTCCCACTATGTCCTTCTTAAAAGTAGGACAACGTTCTCTGAAAACATTTTTCAAACATTTTAAGAACGTTAATGGAAAGCATTAGTGTTATGTTTTCAAAGCATAATGTCCTATGCTCTAAAATATTGACATTTTGGGAACATGGAAACAATCTGCGAGATTTCAAGAATTAGTGCAGTGGGAACAAAAAAATAAACCTCCCGCTGAAAGCATAACTAGAACACAGCATAATATTCTCATATAATCTTTAGAGCATAACATTACAGAGCATAGCAGGTAATGATGGAAGCAGCAGCTTGAAACATGCTTCAAATTGTGTAATCCATCACTGTAAACATCAAATCTGCATTTGTTTTTTGTTTGAGTAGCGTTATCATTACAACGTAAACCGGTGCAGACTTTTCAAATAAATTTACGAACCATCAAGAATGGATTTTTTTGTAAATGCAGCACGGACATATTACCTTTTAAGTTGACATGGAAAACTTGTTAGCAAACAATTCTTCATACGGTACATTCAGAATTCACGGAGCAACTTTTAGCAGCTTTTAGCTCTTATTTTGGTCTCTTCCAACTCCTAAAGGAAATATCTGGCTCTGTCGCCACTAAATGGTCCGTACGTCTGCTGTGTGGTGCTGAGAGAGTTTGTGAAGAAGGTTATTTGGCTGAAAACAGTCTTTTGCAGCTGAAAAAAGGTGCGAGCAACCAAAACGGTCACAAACCGTACGGTGAAACTTGCTTTGGAGCTCCATAAAGCTGTTGTGAGCTGCAGATCCAGGTGATAACTTTTTGTGGGTTCATCACTACAAGAGACCTGTTTTACATTGTTATCTAATACACTGATACAAAATATTAAGTACATAATGAGAGATAAGTTTAAGGGCCACAATAAACTAGCAGAGTCCGTTAAAGTTGCAACTACTGTGAACCTCATCAGAGACGACTTCCCTCGCATCTTCCCGACACTGAAATCGGGGGAACGGGCTTCTGCAATCAAACATTTACATCCATTCTCTCTTTATTTCTATCGCTTTTCAAGTTAAAAACTAAGTGCCACACTGTGAAAGCCTTCTAGGAGAGACTGTCGGATAATGCGCGCTGTAACCCGCATATTTAAATGTATCATGTCTCTCTCTTTGTTATGATGGATGACTTTTCATTTCATCTTGGAGTGTGGCTTTGAGCTCTTTTCCTACTTCATACTAACTAGTCTTGTTTCGACAAGGCTAAACTCTGCGTTTAAGATTGATGGATGGTCCGATGAGCATACTGGACGACAGAATTTCTTTTAACTTGTACCGTAAATATTTTGGTTGCTTAAACATCCTGCATCGTGCGGGATATTACAGAAATAAAACCATCCATACTTCAGCATTTAATGTTCCAATAAAATACATTGTCTCTGTGCATCATCCTGAGTTTTGCAGAATCATCCAAAATCAATAGTTGCTTGATAGAGTTGTCTCGTCGCTGCTTGAGTGACTCCTCGCGTTTGTGCTTGCACATTGGACGGTGGAGTTGGAGGGGCATCGGGAACCTCTCGCGCTTTCCGCACTTCTGATGCAGTTAATGGCTGGAAGGTGAAAAGTGCAGGGCAGAGGGAAGAGGACACGCCAAAAATGAGAGGAAAAACGTCAAGGATAGTGTGTCTCTGTGCGGTGTCATTCTCAATTCAACTTACCATCCATCAATCTTCTGCTTTGTTACACACATACGCACACACACACACACACACATGCACACGCACACGCACACACGCACACGCACACACGCACATGCACATGCACACACGCACACGCACACAAGCACACACACACACACACACACACACATTAGAAACATGCCGGATCTATGAAACCGTATCTGGTCCCTTTCAGCCTCGTGTACTTCATGCACATAATTTATTATAAATATAAATAGAATTGCTGTTCAAACTATACAACGTGCACTCTATTCACTCAACTTCCCTTCTTCTCGTTTTCAAATTCACACACACTTTCTCTGTGTCACAACTCCTTAAGCATTATAATAATTTATGACACTCACACACGCACACACACACACACACACACACACACACACACACACACACACACACACACACACACACACACACACACACACACACACACACACACCGAGTGGACATCCAGCGTATGGCTAATGGATTGGATCTTGCGGGTACCATCGCAGAGAAAGGCATGCGTGATAAATGGGTATTTACTGAACATGACAGGACTTAATATCTGAGAGTTATACTAATACTGCCGTTCACACACACACACACACACACACACACACACACACACTCACTCACACACACATCTCTTTCTTGCTTGCACACGTCACATGCATGGAGACTTAAAATGCATCAAAAACACACCCCTGTTGATGCATGGCTCCTTGTCAGTTGTCAAACATTTCCCATACATCTTACAACCTAGTACAATCACGTATTCGCTCACAGTAGGGGTTCTCAGTCTGTGGTTCGGGGACCTCGAGGAGTCCTGGAGATGGTACACAACAGAATAGGAAGTCCTATTATATCCAAATGAACCACAAGAGCTAAAACGTAGTGATGAATCTTGACTTTTTTTAATTAAGCAAGCTACATATATGGGTACTTTGTTACTCAATCCCATAATTCTGTTTTCCAGACCACCAAAATATCAGTGAAAATCTTTGATCTACCTGGAGACTGTGCTTCCACAACGTCTAGTTTCCTGTTCTGTCACTCTCCTGTCTCCTGTCATCTGCTGAAGCCTTTCTAAGCACAAAACTAGCAGTTTACGAGGCCCTGAAGCACAGCGTTAAGGAGCCACCTTACTCCGTTAGATTATGTCCGATCATTTCTGCAACAATCCCAAACCAACTTTGTTACTCAATCCCATAATTCTGTTTTCCAGACCACCAAAATATCAGTGAAAATCTTTGATCTACCTGGAGACTGTGCTTCCACAACGTCTAGTTTCCTGTTCTGTCACTCTCCTGTCTCCTGTCATCTGCTGAAGCCTTTCTAAGCACAAAACTAGCAGTTTACGAGGCCCTGAAGCACAGCGTTAAGGAGCCACCTTACTCCGTTAGATTATGTCCGATCATTTCTGCAACAATCCCAAACCAACAACCCGACATTCACACCCACCTCACGCTGTGCTGGTCGGCCGTGTGGAGGGTTTAAATGGCTCTCTGTTTTCATTTTCATTTCTGTCACTTTTCATTCCAACAACTGAGAGCAAAACTAGAAATGTCTTCCATGAGACAAAAGGCGTGGCTTCTCCATATTTAAGCAATATTGTGTCTCCCTTTTCTCTATGATGGACAACGGTAAACACATTTGATTTCCACTGAGGTCGCACAACATGTTGAATGAACCAGGTCTGATGGCGTACACCCCCGCCCTCAGCTTTCAGTGAAGGTGCAGACTCAGAGGAACTGACGTCCCTGTCACAGCTTTCAGTTTCAGCTGGTCAGACAGAGGCTTTGTGTTGTGTGATAAAAAGAAAAAGTGAGCCTTTACGACGACGTTAAAACCGGAGTTACTTATGTAACTGCAGTCCTATGGATCCTTGATGTCCTGGCTGGACTGTCAGTGGTCTCAGGAAGTGCATTTTTTTTTAAATTTATGAAGTCACTCTTTGAGCAAACTGTACACTTTGAAGGCGGCACGGACCTTTCTGTTTCCTCTCTAACTATTGATTATAAATCCTCTGAGTAGATCAATGGATAATCAATAAGTAGAGGACTGGGATGGATTGGGTTCACATCATTGTTTCAGAGACTCTGCAGATGGATCACAGAGATGTTGGAGGTCCGGTAGAAAATCAGATGGGTACAAATGGCTCGTGGTGCTGGTCTTTAAACAGAGAGCTAGTAGTGATTGGGTTGATTTATTTAGAATTGTTAAAATGTTATTTTACAGGTTTCAAAAATACCAAAACAATATCAAATCGTCATTGCAAATGAAAGATAAGTGTATCAGCTTAAGCTGTACTAACTTATTGCCAGAGTCACAGTGCTTTGGGAGTTAACAGATTTGTTGCTGGTCAGACAGAAAGTTAAATGCACGTAAACATGGTCTCGCAACAGAGTTGCAAAGTTTTGCAAGAAAAAGACAATTGTTAGAATGCACATTACAAACAGCAGAAAAGATTAAAGCTTTTAATTCAAACTCTACCGGTGTTATTTACTGTTCAAGCAAAAGTAACAAAAAAGTGTTCCACCTTTAAAAAGTGGTGCCACACCTTCACCGTGCGTCTCTTCACAGAAAACATACTTAATAAGATCAGCAGCAGTTATCTTTGACAAAATCTCATCATGTTCAGTTTAAGTCTGTTAGTCACCTTTCAGCCTGACTTAACATTAACATAAATTAATTGAGAGTAAACTTTTTTTTTGCCCCTCAACTGCAGTTTGTGATGATATTTGGTGGTACCCAGAAATTACAGCTTAGCGGAAAAACCCTCCGCTTTTATCTCCTCTCAGGCGTGTTACGTCACCTGAAAGCCTTCTATAAATGGGTTTATTATCCCCTAATCAAAGTGGTCACAGAGCCTGCCCCAAAAGCTTCGCGGCACTCAGAGGGTTGAGCGTGGAAGTCGGCCCCCTCCAGCCTTATCACCAGTTGCCAGAGGCTGCAGTAGAGCACTACGGTGCGTTTGTATGGACTACAGATTTGGACACACAGCTCAGGGGTCCTGTCGAGTAACAGGAGATACTTAGACTTGTACCGAAGCACAACCTCCCTTTGTGCTGCTATTAAAAGGTATTTAAGCATTGTGTGTATGTAGTAAATGTCCCACATCTGCCATGTTAGAGAACTTTTTAAGGAGCACACTGGGCTCTTTATTCTTATTTGATTATTAAAACAGAAATGTTTGAGTGATTCTGAAGACAGATTATTTACTTTAAGAACTAACTCCCCTGCCTCACTCTCTCTCTCTCTCTCTCTCTCTCTCTCTCTCTCTCACACACACACACACACACACACACACACACACACACACACACACTGCCTGGTAGAACATAGGCTACTGTAACTCTATTATCCTTAATGACTCCCCAGACTCCCTTTCTGGATAGATCAGTGTGCCAAACTCCAATTGAGATATCAGGATTTTTACATATTAATAGGCAAACCTTCTCTCCCCTTTATTGGATCTACTTTATTAGCTGGAGGTTTTGGTGTGTTTCTGTGAAGGAAATGAGGTAAATAAAAGTGTATATCTCCTTCAAATAAAAGCCTCTTTTGTGGGCTGTGTTATATGCTGAATGAAACATTATCTTGAAAACTCCTGAAAGTCATTTTTTAGTCAGTTTTCTATTGTGCGAGGAAGTATTCAATTTGTATGATTTTAAATGGAGTTCTCTAAGGAGAGATATGAGTGTCTCTAATAGACAGAAGCAGCCGACAGAGCTTTATTAGTAGGGTGGGAGAGACACAGACGCGCTGATCTACTGCACCATTCAAACTTTTTGGAGATGCAAAACTCATTGTGCATAAAGACGCAAAATTGACTGCTGCACGGAACGCAAATAGAAAAGACATTATAAACCTTCGGTCCTACATTTGCGCCTATTTTAGCTCACCCTATTGTCTTTTTGCTTGTATTGAATTCCAGTGAAGACATTTCTATCTGGTGAACCATTAGTGAAGGACGCAAACAAGCTACATGGAAACGGTAACAAGAGCAGAAAAGATGTACATATGTAAACCCATCCAAGTTCTAATGAACACACGTCATTCATCTGTACAGTCAGTCAGTCAGTTGAAATAAGTTCCAGCTGGATAAACCAGCTCAGCATACCTCATCCAATTTCATAGTTTTTCTCTTTTTGCTGTTGATCTCCGAAACTTCTAACCAAGATCACACGGCCACCGATAATTAAGATCATGTTCGTGAAATGAGTGAACACCTTTCATCAACGGGTGTGCTGCTCAGACGTGACTCCGAAGTTAATCTATGACACTTGCCTGCCTTTATCATCGCTCTCCATCATTTAGAAAAGAAAGTACACGATCACATCTGGAATTACAAACGCGTTTACAGCGCCGTGCCATGCCCATATAAGTGCGCCCTCGCCGATGGAGGACCGGCGTCATTAGAGGTGTGGATGGATACAGAGTGATGAAAACTTGTGCAAAAAGATCTTACCTGTGGTGAGTGAATCAAAAATCCCCGCTGGGAAATGTAAAAATGTGTTTGGCTGCGCGTGTAAAAGGGAGGAGATGCACTCCACTGAGGGTCCGACTGGATTATCCGACCCCCCACTGGAGATCGGCACACACCGGTATCCGCACCGCTTTCTGCCGCCGCTGCAGAGCACAGCCTCCGATGTATGGAGGAGAGAGAGAGAGAGAGAGAAAGAAAGAGAGAGAGAGACAGAGAGAGAGAGAGAGAGAGAGAGAGAGACAGAGAGAGAGAGGATGGGTCCTTCATTAACAAGCGAAGGTACACAGACACACATGCACAGTTAGTTACAAACAGATGGTCATCCATTTAGTCCACTTCTGCTTTTTTTTTAAAAATATTTCTTCTCATTGGTTTTACTTTTAACTGATTGGTTTTATTGTAATCGTATCATAAAACCAAAAGCACACTTCATAAATGTATGTAGCTGTAGTTAATTATTATTGTTGTTTATGTTCTGTTTTGCAAAAACACTGACTTGCAATTTATACATTTGATGCTCAATTGCATCAAAACGTCCTGATTTTAAGGAAAAAAAAGCCGCTGCTGACTCATGCATTCTCACAATTGTTCCATCCATATAAAAGAGATTTAATCTGAACTGAGTAAAAGCAACAACAGGCCTACAGTACACCGCTCATTCCTCCACTATAATATTAATCGCAATGTAAGTTTCTCTCTGATTGGTTTGAAGCAGATTTGAATTAAATTTGCACAATCCCACCAGCCCAGTGAGGGAACTCGTTCCCAAATGACTCAACCTATTCCACTGATTGATGTCATTGGGCTGCAACATTTTGCTGTACTGCCTGTATCAGACAGTTTATTCTAATGTATCCTGTGAGCTAAACAACTGCAACACATTATCTATAAAAAAGATTAATCTCTATGTAGTCTGAACCTCCCACAAACCAAACTAATCAAAGCAAAAGGTGGACTAATATTATTATTATGCAAATCAGTAGAGTAACTAACTGGCTATTTCATTAGCCTGATTGTTCAGTGAGAGGAAGGAGCTCATGAAGAGAAGAGCGCTGGTTGATTGTACGCTGGAAACACTTCTTTTCTTTTTGGACTTTTTGTGTTGATCTAATCACATAACAGTAAATACCCAATAGAAGGTGCCATTTATCAAAACTGCACTCAATTACTGAGGTGGCCTTCTTTAAACTTGAGTAAAATGACACATGACAAATGCTGAAGATAAAAAGGTATGTTTTTTTTGGTGTGTTGTGGTTTGGGTATGGACTGTAAGGAGGAGGACCCGAATGGAGAAACAAAGCACAGCAGTTTACATAAGAGTCTAAATCTGTGGAAAATGAACAGGCTTACAGTTTGCAACCGAGAGGAGGTCCAAACAGGCAAACAAATCCAAGAGAGGGAGGGAGGTCTAACAGTGAAGGAAGGGCTGCAACAAAAAGGTTTCCAGAACTGGGACCAAAAACAGGTCAGCTCAGTACCACAGCAAAGCGTGTAACATACGTCCATAAGATAACTTTTTTCTGACGGTTTGTATCACTGCGATTTGAAAAGTAGATACATGTCACATGAGACAAAGCATAGACTTGAAAGCGGTAACAAAGAGGACTCTGAAGGCTAGAGTTTGATATGGATTTCTTTAAAGCAATGTTGGTCAGTAGCTCTAAGCACGAGAATTTTTTAGGCCACCAAAAGGCAAAATTGTGACACTTAAACGCTGCCCTCTTTCGGACTGGTGGGTGTATTATATGCTTTTGGTGCTATTGTAGGCCAAAATCTACGGCAGGAAAGTGAAGCCAAGGCAGAAGTACCTTAGAGTGCAATACCACTTAGGGCCACTAGGTGGTGTCTTCACAAAGTCTGTGGCTCCAACAGACACTCAGATATTAGTCCTCAAAGACAGGTAAGTGTGGGGGCCATCAATTAATGAGCTGATTGGACGAGGCAAGCCAGGCTTTTCATTGGCTGAGGAACTCCACGCTCACATGCACATTGATTTGAATAATTTATGAAATAATAATGGTTATATTGTGGTCATTTGTTGGTGGAAAAGGCAGTACATGTTTGTTCGCTTGTTTTAATCAGTTTTCGGTGCACTGTATTTGGATAATGGTATCGAATTTTAATATACTTTATAGGCCTATGCAATTTTAGCATTAAATAGCATATTTTTTGGTGGAGACCAAAACAGAGATAAAAGAGTGAGGAATATTGGAGTGACATAGTAGCTGTCCAGAAACATGGTAATGTCTTGCTGACATATTAGACGTATTAACTTTATAAGATAACAATGCTGTTATGCTATCCCCTGGTGGCCAAAAGAACCATTAATGCAGATTTCAACTATTGTGAGTTTATAAGATATGTTTGTGGGCTTCATAAGGTCTAGCAGTTCATTAATATATAATTAGAGCTGCCTTACTCCGATTAGATAATATTTAACCATAGTTGAGAGAGAAATTTAGCTCTTGATGCCGGACAGATTATATTGTTTACTGCCTTTTTAAGGTCACACTATTAACAGTAACTCAGCATATGTCAGCACAATGTGAGTAGATTTAACATACAGAATATTTGAACATTTCTAAAAAGGAAAAAGACACAGGCATGACTGACTTTTTCTCCCACCTTTTCATTTACCTCAACCAACAACGACTGTGTCCACAGTGTTTCTTTCCTTTTCTTATAGATGTGATTTCCACAGCTAATTTACCTTCAGCTCGGGGCCATTTTATCCCACTTTCCCCGCCCGTGCCTGGGCTCATTTCACTAACAGGTAACAACAGTGAGGGAAACGAAGCAAACCAAGCACACTGGCCTATAATTCGGCTCAGTGAAGCAATGGATTTGGGTTCAGCTGTCAGCCCGCACAGAAGCAGGACACTTGGCAAAATTATGCCACAACACTTGCGGCCTACAGACCCAGAATTATAACAAGTGCCCCGGCAGACAAGAGAGGAAGGGGGGGAGCTGTGTGCAGCCGGGGGGACACCGGTGATGAGCAGATGAGCTGGGATCAGTGTCGGAGTTTGACGAAGAGAAGGGGCGGGGGTGTATGGATGAGTGCTGCTCCGGTCCCTCAGCACTTTGATTCATCCTCATTTTATATTAGGGTGTTATTTGCACACCTGCTGCCACGGGGACAGCCTCGGCAGCTCACTCTCTTCTAATGCACACACGCACATAAACAAACAGCAGTACGGGCAGCAAACACTCACACACATCTGTGTTAACTTCTCCAAACACTTCCTCTTGACAATAATCGAAGAGTCTATATGAGCTGTTGACTGTAGCTCTATTTTTGAGCATCTAAAAATATCCTTTTTTTGTCCTGATTCACTTGATTCATCAAGGTCCCTAATGAAGAAGCCATATCACAAAGGAAGTTAAGTCAGAGACAGAGATGATGATACTTAAATAACATACAGGGGAAAGTGAGCTGATTTTTTTTTACAAGAACAAACAGTATTAGGCTTTATGGGCCTCTTTCCTCCCTCTTTATCCTCCCTCTTTCTTCAGGATGGGTGTGATAGAATTAAAAAGTTAGCCTCCAGCTAGCACACATGTTTAGCCAGACTTAAGATGGATGGAGGTGGTTTGCCTAAAAGGTACAACAACTTCGATAAGAGGGGAACGGAGTCGGATGAGGGGATGTTTTTTCTCCTGTCTGCCGAGCACCTGAGCCTGACCCCACCCTGTGTGTCCACCCCCTACATCTTCCACTCAGACAGACTAATGGGGAGCTGGGAGCACCATTTATATTCCAGGCCCCCCTACTGGCACCCTACCGCAGCTGTCTGATAGGCCGATTCCACCCCCCGGAGGAGTTAAATAGATGTGTGTGTGTTTGTGTCTGTTCTTGTACTTCTGTTCTTATGGGAAACAAGTTTCTGGTATTACTTTACAATATGTTACTCAGAGAGCACTTATGCTGGGACGAGTGAGGAACAAATTACCGATAATAAGTAGCTGAACAGAGGACTTTATCGTAGATAATAATGAATTCCCAAAGAATAGACTGGGCAATCATTAGGTAACGATTAGTTCATAAATAAATGTGAAACGAAAATAACAATCACTTTATTCATCATCTTAATTATTACTTAATCATTAGTTGTACTTTTTGTGCTCTCTCGTTTGTAATCTATTTGTAGGAGGCACAAAAATCAAAGTAATCGTCAGATTATCGTGGGGAACTCGTTACTAACTCCTCTGAAGGCTGCACTACTTTACTTGGGAGAGCACAAAAAGTAATTAGTTACTGTTGAAGTAATCAGTAATGAATCAGTGAACTCTAGTTTGTGCTGGAGTTCCTTCAGAATAATGTAGTAAGATAATTATCGTTATTGCATGTCACAGATATTTATGTACTAATCATCACCTAATGATTCATTAACATGGTACCTCCCAGTCTGTTCTGGAACAACTCATCATGTGTTGTCCTCAAAGGAGCAAATCATTCATTGGTGATTGTCTCATCCTCATACATTTCTTACTCGTTTCTCAGTTTTGTGTGATGTCTTGGTTTCAGGTGAAATTTTCAATGTGTAGTATTTTTAAGCAGACAGTATATATTTATGATATTTATGATTTGATATGTTTGGTATATTTACTTCAAATATGCTACAGTTTAGTTTCTATTTTTTGACACTATTATTGGCTACATTACGGTTTAGAAGATTAGAAGCCTCCCCATGGGACAGTGGAGACTGTCCTCCCATAAAACAACCCTATAGGTAATGTTTATTGCAACCCACAGTTATATTTCATTATGACAGTGCCCTGTAAAGGCTATAGTAACTATGACTGGAGCAAAGGGGAAATGTGCTGAAGTACAAATTAAAATCCATGAAGTGGATTGATGGGTTGACGAAACATTGGACTTTCTTACAGAAGAACTCCGCCCAAGAGAAAGCAAAACTACTCTGCTCACACAGGTTTATAATTGTTTAAACTTGGGAACAGAGTTTACTTTTGGTTTTCTTTTAAAATTAACGACATGAAAACAATTGGCAGTGTGGCTGGAATAATCAAGTTAGGTTAGGTTAGGTTAGGTTAGGTTAGGTTAGGTTAGGTTAGGTTAGGTAGTTACTTTATTAGCCCTCTAAAATAGTTTACCGTATCCTAAAATGCTATCTACCAACTGAGCACAAAATAGACTTTTGTTTCTTGAATTAATTTATTACTTGTGAAACAATAATTTCCCAATAAAATATTTGTGTACAATAATTAAATCACTCTGGATGCATTCCTTTTTCAAGGTAAATTTCTGACCAACAATGACATAGATTTGAGGAATATAACCAATTCAATTCAATTCAATTTTTGCTTATATAGCTCCCAACATATATATTATATAACCCAACAATTCAACAATTCCCACGTAAGGTAGGAGGGAAAAAAAAAAAATCATCTTCAAGGGAGAAAAACCTCCAACAGAGGGAAGAAAAAACTCCCTCTTAACAGGAAGACACCTCCGACAGGACCAGGCTCAGAGGTGGAGAACATCGGCCTCGACCGGTTGGGGTGAGGGGAGAGCAGAGAGAGAAAAGGACAGCATAGAGATACAAAACATGAACTGTTGGTGGGGCCGACAATCACAGAGACATGCAGCCCCATGGCACTAAAGTCTTTCACTAACGATGCAGCTCCATGGCACTAAAGTCTTTCACTAACGACGTATCTACAAACAGCAGGGCAAAAGAAAGAACAAAAACTACACAAGGAGGGAACTGAATGGAGAGGCAACAGACAATAAGCAAAAACTATGGGAGAGAAAAAGCATGAAGTTAATGAGATGCAATGGTGAGTTATGAGTGTATAGAGAGTGAAAGAGTGAGAGGAAAGAAACTCAGTTCACCACATGAGGTCCCCCAGCAGCCTGGGCCAATAACAGCATAACTGCAGGATGGTCCAGGGCCACCTGAGCAGCTCCAACTGTAAGCTTTATCAAAAAGGAAAGTTTTAAGTCTATCCTTAAAGCTGGAGAGGGTGTCTGCCCCCTCATGCCACCACATGTAGATAAATCTTATTTCAGGAGAATCCTCATGATGTGAGGTGAAGTTAAAGGTCTGTGTCCTAAAACAATATTGCTGAACAAAATTCTGTTTTTTGCCAGTTTTCTCAACTTTGTCTGTTAATGGCAAATATTTTGTATGTATTAAGTATAACGTGCCAAAAATGTATTGGCTTTAACCATAGGCCATTTATGGTTGGAACTTGATTTAGTTTTCAGTGAGTGTACCTCGTTCACATAGGAACTGCAGATTTGGCATCCTGTGCTTTTGACATTCACACTTTTTGCACATCACGATTTCTGCCCTGCTGAATTTATCACAGCTACCACGGGATAATCAGTTCTTCATATTCTCCAGTAAAACAAATATCCCCAACAAAATCTTCATATTGTGACTTCATGAGGGTCTTCAACACAGCTGGTCATTTTAGCTACAAATACATCATGCATGTCAGGTTGATTTCCTCATCTTCTGCATGATCAAGGCAGAACCTTGGAACCTGGTCCAGAGCATGATATGTATGTACAATCCAAGAGTGTATGAAATGTAATATTTATGTCTATGATCCTCAGAGGATTATTTCGAAGGCCTTTGGAGACCCTGTTACCTTTCATTTCCAAGGCCAAATGTCAACATACCAGTGCTGACAAGATGTCTTAAAAACCAGTCTCTGTCTTTTGATGACCATTGCTGTGGATATATCCCAGAGGTCAAATTCCAGTGTTTTTGAAGACACTTTGACCTTTCCGCTGATGGCACTGTGGGGCTAAAAATGAAATTTACAGACAAGAAAATCTACTGGCCAGATTGCCATGAAATGTCCTGCTCCTGCTACTGCTCCCCGGAGGATGAACCTTAATGTTATAAGCCTTCCTCTACCACCACCAGGCCAAATGTCAACTTTATCACACAACATTCATCATACATATTGACATAATCTGTTGAAGCAGATTAACATAAGGTCTGCTGAGCACATTCGGGCTCCCCCGGGGGGCGTTTGAAGGAGCGGTAAATAAGTTCTAAAGTGCCTGTGTGTTGGCATATTTATATGCAATATAAGTGAAATGTAATGTGACTCTAAATATCTTTATGTGTGGGTGTGAGCAGCCTGGTTTCCCTCCGTTCACTGAATTTAAATGCAATTTAAAAGCTCATGTCTTTTTCTGTTGGTGGCAGAGAATTCCTTCTTAGTTTTAGAAATATAGATTAAAATAAGGTTTTTGTGGTGAAAGTTTTGCATTTTTTAAATTCCAGAGAAAAATGTGCTTTCTGACTTAATTAAATAGAAACCGAATCAAGCCTCATCTAAATATCCATGTGCTCGTCCATGTTTGTGTGTTTGCCAACACATTGCGCCAGACGTCTGAGATGTCTCTGTGAATGATAAAAATGGAAATGAACCATAATGAAGATGGACAAGAACTTGGCTCTCATTTCCTCCTCCTCAGCTTTCTTTTTCCTGTTGCTTCCTTTCTTCTTTCTCCAACTTCCATTTGAGTGCAGACCCCAGATTGTGTAGCTGCTCACAACAATTATATTTCTCTGTCAAACATGTGAAACCAGATTTCAGGGGGATGTCATTGTGTTTTATTTAATTATTCAAGGTGTCTCATGCTTAATCAAAAGACTTAAATCAAGTGATTTAAGACATAACGTCTCTGAGGTTTCTCCCCTACAAAATGTTGAACTAACTTTTATCTAAAATAACTAAAATTAAAAAACTTGTTTGCAAAAATCCCAGTTGATCCCCTCAAGGGAATCCTTGAACCGCAGTTCAAGAACTGCCACCATAAACAACCTGAAAACAAAGGACCTCAATAACAGGCCGGCATGCCTCCCATGAGTCACAGCTGCAATGTTCAATAATTGCTTAATTAATATTTTTTTCTGAAAAACTCTTGTGAACACTTCTGAATGTCGTGGACTGCTGTGGAAATGTACACAAAAACACAACTACACACTTCTTGGTTTTTGTTTCCTGCACACACAGATGCATGCACACGTCTCGCAATTAAACAGTCACAATAATGAAGGACTGATGAAAAGTGCGGCAAATTGCTGCAAAAGAATGCGTCTCTGTGGAACCCTGGAGTGCTTTTCGTGATGCTGGTGGACCAAAGCCTCCATATAAAACTAATAACAATGTCCTTTCATTTGCCCCCTTCCCAGTCCCTCTTCTCCATCTTTTTTACTTCTTCAGTCTCAAGTGTCAGAAACCCCATTACAGTAATTAAGTCAGTGGACCCTCAAAGAGCTCTCCTTCAAACAGCCAGGGAGTGAGGGAAGCATGGAGGGGGAGAGATATGGTTGGAAGGAAAGAGATGGATGGAAAGAGCTCGACAGCTCCAAAGAAAGATGACGGAGGGAAGGAGAGATGAAGGGGTGGATGAGAGAGTTGGGGAGGAAGAGGCAGAACAAACGTGCTTCACAACACAGGAAAGTAAACTGTGAAGAAAATCACAGCAAGCAACTTTAAGATGCACATGTAGCCTTTTTCTTCAATAAATCAGGAACACATTAAATTTGAGATGTGGCTGTAATTAGAATAAACAAACCGGACCATTTTCCAGATGATTGTCAGTTTCCACCAGACTAATTTCATATCCTAATTTGTTTGCTAGTACTCATACAAAGGATACAAAGGTATCACAATTAATTTGATAATGTTATTGTGATGTTTTAAAAAGTGTGACACAAAATCTAACAATAAATTAAAAAGACTTCTTGACTTTACAAACTTTCTCCAAACATGTGTACGTGTGTCATTTTTCTTCTTCCAAGAGTAAGGGCAACAATCAGGCACAAAGGAACTAAACAAAATTAAACAGTCTTTACCGCTGGTTTGGTTTACCGCTGGTAAAGACTGTCAGATGTGGTGGAAAGCTCTGGAAGAAGCTAGTAAGTCGACATGTACCCAAAGCTAAAACTCAGTTATCTAAAAACTACAATACACTTTCTTCTGATTTAGCTTCCATCTGTCTCATCATCATCCTCTCACGCTAAACTGCCTGGAAATCAGAAAAAAGAGGAGGATTTAGAGCCTCTGTAAAGATTAATTCAGATAAAGCAGCACTTTGAGCAAAATGCCACTCTCAGCACGCCAACACGCTCAAGACGACAATGCTAAGATAAGTTAATGTTAAGCAGGTAAAATGTTCAGCATCTTGGGCCTGGGACACACTGCCTGCCTGGTATGTGTGAGGCGGTTGCAGAGTGTCTTGATTTTTAACCTTGATTTCAGGTTCATGTTAACAGATAAGATGCTTATATTTCATATTCAGGGCAAAGATCTATGATCACATGTGCCTGCTATAATCATAGCATAAACCCAATGTAGGCTCTACTTACATTAAGGCAATACCTAACAGGTGAAGGGCAGTGTGTTTTCTATGTTCTCTCTGTCTATCCTCCGTGTCTCACTCTGAACGAGAGTAAACAAACATCGTGTGGCTGCTCTTTGGTTACAACTCTTAAATTGTCGAACCTAAAACATTCGATTAATAATGGCCATTATTCAAGACAAACTCAATGTAGAAAGATCCCACTGGACGCAGCAGGCACGCTGCCATGAGGGACCAAGCAGCTACAACAGTGACTTTACCCATTAGGTTGACAACTGCTGTTCTGAAGCCTCGAGTTTGGTTTTTGGCCGTCGCCATCTTGCTATTTTGGAGCTAGAGGTAACAATTTTTGGACGAGCTGGGGAGGAGCAAGCTGTTAATCTGACCCAATCTGATTGGGGACCCGAGGTCACTATGCCCCGCCCACCTATAGCAGAAACCTGATTGCACCACAGGCCTGTCAATCAAACAGACAAACACACTGCTTTTTGAGGCTGATATTTAATGAATGATGGGATTCATTTCAGATGGACGGCCAGAAAACTAAAAGAAGGAGTGAATTCAACTAATGACAATATATTAATTTGTGGAAAAAAATTATTGACTTTGTATTAAATGAGAGAAGTTGAATGGGAGTCAATGGAGCCAGAGCCTTTTTGGAATCAACTCCTCGCGGCCCTCGGTGGTATTGCAGTTCAAGGCTCTTCCGCGTGGGTCTTACTTTTCAGACCCGTCTACATGGCTACATCCACTTTATACAGTCAATGGTGTGGGCACACAGATACGAGGTAACACTCCATGCAGGCCGTGTGTTGTGGGCGTTAGTTTATAACGTTTGCACACTAAAATTTGCAAAACATTAAGCACAAAGTACAGCTGAGCTACTGTACATGGAAATTTCAAGTCAAGTATCAAGTAAAGAACAAAAGCACTAAACAAATAAATATTTTGACTTGATGAAGGTGCCAAATAAAAATTCAGAAGATCACCACGGTCAGTGCAGTTCATCCTGAGTGGCGATCTATCCCGTGGTTGCTGAGACAATGAAAACCACAAATGTCAACCTAGTCTTGTACTATTGGAATAGTCAGGGTCAACAAAGTCTTTAAGATTCATCCTCTGGGAAACATGAATATTTGTATTCAATTTCAACATATAGCTGTTGAGATATTTCAGTCTGGACCAAAGTGGTTGGCGGGCCGACCGTCAGCCATTCACAAGCCACCTGGCTAAAACCTGCCACCCAGTCTTATTCATTGCCCCCTCAATCCTCGTGGAAGCTGTTCCACTTAGTTTTTTTTTATTGAGCACAAGGGTGACAAGAACATTGGGCACACATTCAATTTGGCTTTTATGATCATTCATACTGGTGAGGTTACTGGGTTCTGGATATAAGACAGGTCTGAGCAACAAATAACTGCAATGACGGAGGATGAGTACAGCAATGTGTAAAGTTCAACGCCGCTGACTAGGTGTGATTACTTGGACCTATATCAGTGACTGAAACAGAAAAGGTGTCCTCTCTGTCTGTCCAACGTGCATAAACAAACCAGGAGAAAAACTAAAGGAAACAAGGATTGGAGCTGAAGGGAAAGTGGTACCGCTGAGATTGGAAAAGGCACAGAAAAGATTAGTAGCCGGCAACCTGAATTCTGGGAGAAAAATGCATGAACATGAGGGAGGGGTGGGAAAAAGGACAGGTGCCAGGGCCCCATGATAAAAGGCTAGCAGTAGTGGAGATATAGACAGTGAGAGGTGCGAGGGTGGAGGGATGGAGGGCTGGAGGGATGGAGGGATGGAGGAATGGAGGGCTGGAGGGATGGAGGGATGGAGGGCTGGAGGGATGGAGGGATGGAGGGCTGGGGCTTCAGTGCTGGAAGTGCTCAGAGCCTGTCCTGCTGCATTGATATTCTGAGCTCATAGTTTGCTAAAAACCCTCCTCCTTCTCCTCTTCCTCCTCCGCCTCTTCCTCCTCCTCTTCCTCCTCTTTTTTTCTTCTGAGGATGATGTCATCCCTATATAGATCTTTTGGTCAGATGCCATCGTCGCTTACATCTCTGTCACTGTCACCATCTGCACACACACACACACACACACACACACACACACACACACACACACACACATCCACTTAGCCCCGTAGTGACCTACATCTTAATGCACATTCTCTGCAAAGGACACAAATATATCTGTATCATTAGATGGGTGGAGCCAGCGGAGAACAGGCCGGAGCGGAGTGGTCACACAGTCCACGGTCTGAGATCTACTGAAGCAGGAGGAGCTTTATGGCTTATTTAGGCTGCCTAACCACACCATTTACAGCCATGGTGGAGGGGTACGTTCCTTTTTTTAATATATCAGAGTGGTTCCACTGGTGGAGCCATGTGAGGGAGGGTGGAGCCATAAATCATTTCAAATCATTATGAATTCATGGTTGGGAGTAGAGGGCTGCTGTGGTGTGTGTTGCTTTTCTGTGTTTTTGAATCAAAAAGGGGGGAAGGTGGCCAAAGGCGCCCGCCTTCGGGATTTCACTTGGAGCAGACCACCAAAACACTGGTACATAATAATCACAGGAGCTTGAAGCTGCGAGGCACTGTCAACCGACAACCAGACAACACCATCGTATTCACATCAGCTGGATCCTCTGCAGGCCTCATTTTGCTTTGGCAATATTGTGATGAGGTGATCTTGGGTGTGTGTGTGTTTGTGTGTTTGTGTGTGTTGGGGGATTGTGGGGGGTAAAGGGCGGGGAAAACCAAGTGACGGGGAGGAAACAGCTGCAGCGCTCTACTTCCCTATCGGCTGTCAATTGATTAAGGAGGTCATCTGAAAGTCAATCTCTTTCTCTCTCTCTCTGCCACCCATGTGTGACCCCCCCTCTCCCTCCCCCCCTTTCTCCTTTCGTCTGTCCAGAATTACAGCGCGAGGCAATTAAAGCCAACCTGCCGAGCAGCTCGGTGTTCCGATCTCGTAATTTTTAACTCGCCATAATTAAAAGTGTTACAGCGACAGCAGCGGGAGGGAGGTGAGGATGGGAAGGTGTAGGGTGACGAGGTGTGGCGTGATTGATTGACGGACGGTTTGAGGGTGGGGATCGGGTGGAGGGGGTGTGTGACGAAAAAAGGAGGGGAAGGGCAAAAGTCAGAGCCTTGAGTTTGATTGGAAAGAGGGAAATCAACTCAAATCAAATCAACCTCGACAAAACTGAACTGCTCTTCCTTCCAGGGAAAGACTCTCCCACCCTCGACCTGACTACTACCTTCAACAACTCTGTGTTATCCCCGACCCTGACTGCTAGGAACCTCGGAGACACTCGACAGTCAACTCTCTCTTTCTGCCAACATCGCTGCAACAACATGTTCCTGTAGATACATGCTGCTCAACATCAGGAGAATACGTCCTCTTCTCACTCAGAAGGCGGCGCAGGTTCTGGTCCAGGCTCTGGTCCAGGTTCTGGTCCAGGTTCTGGTCCAGGTTCTGGTCATCTCACATCTGGACTACTGTAACTCCCTCCTGGCAGGTCTACCTGTTAGTGCCATCCGACCTCTGCAGCTCATCCAGAATGCTGCAGCTCGACTGGTCTTTAACCTCCTAAATTCACTCACACTACTCCGCTCCTCCTTCTCCTCCTCTTCCTCCTCCTCCGCTCACTTCACTGGTTACCAGTAGCTGTCCGCATCCGTTTCAAAACATTGGTACTTGCGTACCGTGCTACGAACAGATCGGGTCCAGTCTACATCCAGGACATGGTCCAACCTTACACCCCAGCCCGCTCCCTCCGCTCTGCTTCTACCAATCGGCTTGTTGCTCCTCACTGAGCTAAACACTCTACTAAATCAAGACTGTTTGCTGTCCTGGCTCCTAAATGGTGGAATGAGCTCCCCACCGACATCAGGACAGCAGAAACTCTGTACATCTTCCACCGTAAACTAAAAACACTTACTGATAGCACTTTGTAGTTTGGCTTTCTTGAAGAAATTGTATTTTCTTGATTCCTGTTGTTCTGGGTTTTGTACCCTCATGGTTGTAAATGCACTTATTGTAAGTCGCTTTGGATAAAAGTGTCAACTAAATGAAATGTAATGTAATGTAATGTAATGTAGTGGAGGGATGAAACTGGGGCAACGGGAGCGAAATGGGAAGACGTGTGTGTGTGTATGTGTGTGTGTGTGTGTGTGTGTGTGTGTGTGTGTGTGTGTGTCTCGGTGAAGAAGTGGGTGTCTAACATCTAGACAGGGTCCCCAGGGAAATACTAACGAGATGACCGGGGTGAACTAATTGTGTCTGTTGTGCTCTCTTGTACAATCAATCAATTACTCCAGATAGTGTACTGGAGGGCAACAGGAGCATGTCTGTCTGTCTGTGTGCACGTGTGTGTGTGTATGTGTGTGTGTGTGTGTGTGTGTGTGTGTGTGTGTTTGTTTGATGACTTTTCCTCAGAAGATCCATTACAATACACAGTTTGTACAAGTGCATTTAGTACAAGGTGTGTTTGTGTTTTCACTTATTATCATCATCAGTGTAATGTACCGCCATCAAATATCAAATCGAATCAGGACCTTGTGAATCAGAAGTGAATCGATATAGTAAATCAGTGGCAATCCCAAAACAGCCCTAAAAACAATGGATAAATAGTTTAACATTATGTTGGACTAGCAAAGAGAAGTGTATAAATCACAGAGTTCTTTGGTTGTGATCAAAAATGCTTGATTCTGTGGCGGCTTTTCTCAGAAACTGTTATGTAATTTGCAACCTTTCTACAGGTTTTTTTGGTGGGAAAATGTGATATATTCCTCACTGATTAATTTAAGACCATATTTATTAAACCCCATCACTTCTGGTTGTTTTCTGTTTTTTTTCCCGTCAGCCAGCATGTGGCTTGTTATGATGATGAGACAAGAGGTTCAAGAGCCTTGCTGATGTAAATGAGGAGCTCTTGTTTGATTTATTTGGATAGACTTATTTTGGGCTGTAAATACCTTCAGCAGAGTTTCTATTGACGACCTGTTTTACGGAAAAATCTTCGGAATTTTGGAAAATTGTAAGCTTCCGCAAATACTGCAAAGATTTCTTGAATTTGCTTTAAGTATTGCAATAACAAGATTGCTATTTCCTGGAGGGACTGATAAATGGTCCCTGAGTTGATGTAGAAGAATGTAAACTGGTCCAGCTCAACCTGAATATGGATTTTTGTTTTCAAATTAATGAAACAAAATTTACTTTAGGTCATTTCTAGCGCTGAATGACATCGTATCTAAAATCATCTCAATTGAACACATTTGAAATGTGATGAGTGGTGTGGACGGAGGGGAATCTGACTTCATCTGAAATGGCTGTAGGACACGTCAGACAAAACAACCTAGGAACCAGAGATGCACATTATATGTGTGAATGATGATGTTCAATGGATAGAAGCACAACTATACATTATTTTCATTGTAGCTGCGTAGGACTGTATGGCCTCAATATCTCATTTTAACAACCTTGCAGGCTTTACAGCAGTTTTTCAGGGCAGAATGACACACACACCGATAGAAAGAGAGAGTATAATACAGAAGAAACTCATAGGGGAGGCGTTAACAGTTACAGCCCCTTCTGCATTCTCCTCCCTTCGCTCTCCTCGATCCTCCCTCCTTTTCTCTCCATCTTCCCTCCTGAGTCGCTTCCCAAGTTTTTTATTATCAGGCCCAAGAAAAGAGCGTGAAATGAAAACATAATTGGGTTTTAATTTGTCTGTGGAGTTCCAGCTACCCACTGACAAAAGCCCAACCAGATCACTGCTCACCGCCCCATTAAGGGACAGACACGAGGAGGTAAAAGTGCTGCCAGGAAATGAATTTCCCTTTCCATAAAAACTGGTGTTATCCTATGTGTACATATAACCAGTATGCATTTATTTACACTTCTCCTGTGTTGGTTCTGTTTGCTCTGAAGAATACACAGTACACTCAGCTGCAGAACAAGGTGTGCTTACAGCCTGTAAACAAGTGTTCAAGTGGGAAAGCTCAAGTACCCTTAAGTAGCCCCTTATCGCATACCTTGACAATGTGTGTATGTGCATGTGTGTGTGTGTGTGTGTGTGTGTGTATTCCTCTCTGGCTCTTGGCTGTGTAAGCCTTGAGCTTCTTAAAGAGCCCGATGGGACGAGTAGAGGAACCAGAGGGAGGACTTAACCTACTCCGCTCCCCCCCAACACCATCCACTCTGCACTACAGCCTCCATCTATATATCTATATCCAATTAGGTGGAGTCTGTACGTCTGTGTAAAAACCTTCAAGCTACGTTGATTGACTGTTTTCTTTTGGGCCATTTTTGGATAGTGCAACCCTCCTTCGAATCTGGTATTTGACATGTTCAGTGATGCTAATCTGCCTGGTGTTTGTTAATTTAAAGCTTTGCTGCAGATTGCAGCTGTTTCAATAAAAACTAATAAATCTAAATAATAGATTTTAATGCAGAACTCGGTATTCAAAATTTAAGTTGAAAATATTATGCCATCTGGTAAAGTTTGCTCTACTTGGAGGATATTCTCCTGTCTCTGTATGCCTAATTATTTGACGTTTATTATTGTTTGTTTTTAGTCACATTTGGTATTGTCAATTATTGTGTTATATATTTATTTTTTGTGAGAGGATTTAGTTTGTGTTTTGCGTGATTTGTATGTTAAGAACCCCCCTGCAGTACATCTCAAGGGGGTTACTCCTGACAAAGAATTTTCACAAATATCACCATATTATATTACATCTGCCTTTTTTCTGTCACTTCCGTAGTTTTTTAGCTGCAGCTCTAGTAGATCAGAGCTTTGAGGAAAAACAATCAGCTTTCCCAGTCCAAGTATTTATGACTGATATTGACGTGAACTCTTTTTATGAGGGGGAAACTGTTAATTAAACTGACTCTGATATGACCTGAATGCAGCCTTAATGAAAACTGGCTGCTTCTTTTGGCTACAGAGAATTCTGACCAATCACAGCTCTGTATGCACAGGAAAAACAGCAGAGGCATTTTTCAGGAGTTACTATTATTTTCCTCTAAAGGAGTAATATTTCATCATTTTGGAGCGTAATTACTAACTGCAGCCAGTCGAGCAAATATTCAGAATAAAATCTGTTGGAGTAAAACAGCGTGACCACGCCCACCACGTGCCTTACGTTTCGTTTCCGCCAGGTGAGGTCATTATTTTTGGTTAACTTCGTGTGTACATTTTGGAGCAACATTGCAGTTAACCCAGTTCACTATTTGTAGCTCCTGATTGTTGGCAGATGCTAATGTTAGCCTCTAACTTGTTCACATGGTCACGGTCAAACGAGCTTCTAGCAAATAAACATGAATTCGCACAACTTATGGTGCTTTATGGACACATTAACCAGGAGGATTGTTGACACACCTGAATTAAAGTCTCAATAAAGCAGCATTAGCTGTCTCACTGAGCAGGTGCACGTGTGTTTGATTCAGTATTTTACTCAGAAAACAGCTCTGGAAGCGACTGTTTTTTTTCTGCTGGCGTTTGTTGGTGCAACAGGTGCATGTTACTGTGGAAAGGGCTCCGTAGACAGACCGATACAATCTGCAGTGTCTTCTAGTCTGAAAAGAGCTGTTTTGAACGGACTGTTTCAAGCCGCAGTTTGTTGGGCTAACGTGTGTTTTCCTCTGAATCAGCTGTGCAGGTGGTCCGTGGTCAGCTGCAGCTGTCAGCTCCCTGGTCGATGCAACATGCCTGTTGTACTCTGAAAAATGCACTTCACTGTGTTGACTGCTAAAACCAGCTGGGCTTGACATTGGCCTGGGCAGCACGAGCTGATTGGTCTGTTATACTGAGGTGAGTCAGAGACAACAGAGTCAGAGACAACAGAGTCAGAGACAACCAGGTGAAGGAGACATTGTTCAAGAGGACTTGTCTGCACATCCTCTGTTTGTTTCTGCCATGATTACTACCTGAAGGGTTCAGACTCCGTAACTAGCCTGACTATAAGCTAACTGTGTCCTGTATTACAGTGAATATGTCGTCAACATGGCTTCAACATTAGTGGTTACTGCTGCAGTTCATATTAATGTTCACTAAAAATAAATACAATTGATAACAATGGCAATTGACATTTATATGAACATATAACCAAGGTGGAACTGATTTTTAACACTTCCCATTGCACAAGTTGTCTTTTTTACTGTACTTTTTTTTTATGTTTAAATCTTTTAGCATAACAAATGCTTTCCTGTTTTATTGGTTATTTTGACCTGTTCCACCCTTTCTGGAACTGTAGTGGGCAAAATACAATGTGAAATATTTGCATTCCTCTAGTAATAAGGGATGTCTGCACTTATATTGTGTTGTATAAGGGACAGCGGAGGACGTTCTCCGAAAGACTCCTCCAGCTCCGCTGTCACAAGGACAGATACAGGAGATCGTTCCAGATACAGGAGATCGTTCCTGATACAGGAGATCGTTCCAGATACAGGAGATCGTTCCTGATACAGGAGATCATTCCTGATACATGAGATCGTTCCAGATACAGGAGATCGTTCCTGATACAGGAGATCGTTCCTGATACAGGAGATCGTTCCAGATACAGGAGATCGTTCCAGATACATGAGATCGTTCCAGATACAGGAGATCTTTCCTGATACAGGAGATCGTTCCTGATACAGGAGATCATTCCTGATACATGAGATCATTCCAGATACAGGAGATCGTTCCTGATACAGGAGATCGTTCCTGATACAGGAGATCGTTCCTGATACAGGAGATCGTTCCAGATACAGGAGATCGTTCCTGATACAGGAGATCATTCCTGATACATGAGATCATTCCAGATACAGGAGATCGTTCCTGATACAGGAGATCGTTCCAGATACATGAGATCATTCCAGATACAGGAGATCGTTCCAGATACAGGAGATCGTTCCTGATACAGGAGATCGTTCCAGATACAGGAGATCATTCCTGATACAGGAGATCATTCCTGATACAGGAGATCGTTCCAGATACAGGAGATCGTTCCAGATACAGGAGATCGTTCCAGATACAGGAGATCGTTCCTGATACAGGAGATCATTCCTGATACAGGAGATCATTCCTGCCCACTGCAATAAAACTGTACAATAACTCACCTCTGGCAAAATCCATCACACAACAATAACATCGCTGGTTGTCTGTTTTCTTGTTTGTTTAAATATAAAAAAAATATATATATATATACTGTACTGTATATACTGTGCATTTTTATATTTAATATTTTTTTACTGTTATTTTATTTCTTTCCTGTATCTATAAATGCTGCTGTAGTGAAAAAAATGTCCCCTTGGGGATTAATAAAGTAACTACCTACCTACCTACCTACCTACCTACCTACCTACCGAGTCACAATGTTAATCACATCAGTTAAATGTTTCACTCCTGAGGGTCCAAAAGCTGGAAGAGATCCCTTCAGAATCTGTCAAGGAGAAGATGAAGCAGACCTTTACCTATCGCCAAAACATGCTTCATGACACAGTGAAGACCTCTGAAATATTCAGTGTTTCCAAGATTCCTGGACGTAGCATAACGTCAAGGTTTTACTGCCTTGCCACTGTCATAACTATTTTTCTGTTCTCCAATAACCTGGGTAGGTCTGTAAGATCTGTCATGACCATGGTGCTACACCATAATGTTTACTGTTCTGTTTTGACTTATTCGATCTTGTCTGCAGATTGACCAGGGTTTTGGTCTGATGTTTGGTGACGCTGCGGCTACATTGTTCCTGGAGAGGTGGCCTACTTTCTACAAGCAGAAAGTTCAGGAGCAAAGCCGTGGCCTCACACAGACAGCCGACCTTCAACACCTGCTTCTGTCCCCTTTTCTAAACCTATCAATCCCTTTTTACACACACACACACAATTCAAATAATGGCAGCATCATGTATATCAGTAATTCAAAGACATTTCCTTAAACTGTTTGCTAACTGTATAATTTTATAGTTGACTAATTAATCATTTTTTCTGTCACAGACTGGGACGAGCATCGAGGGGCATCTGGACAGCATCATGGAAAGACTTCAACCCTACCTGCTAGCTGGTTGTGGGGACCCAGAAGAGTCTGATTCACAAGTACTTCATTGTGATTGTCAAACATGCAATACCTTGGAAGTCCCCAGACACACTCGCCTTTTTTGTTGAGCTTTTTAAAGCTCACTTTGTCTTTGGTACGTCGTACAACCAGGATCTGGTAATTGTGTAAAACTTCTTGCAAACCACGATTTATGAAATCCATGTTGATACCACTAAGGTGAATCCAAGGGTTGCAGAGTTAAGGGCTGGGATGCTGCATTGAGTTAATAGGAAGATGTTGTGTTTTATTTGCAAAAGCCCCGAGGTAAATGCCAATTCCCTGACAAAACACTTGGAGTTGATCCACGGACTTTGTTCAGGAAAGACCCTTCGTCTTAAATGTGGTCAGGCTGATTGTTCACAAGTTAATGGCACTTTTTCTGGGTTTCGAAAGCATCTCAGTAAAATACATGAACCTTGTTCTGATCCTGGTGAAGGCTCATCTACATCTGAAGATTTAGCAGCAAGTCATTTGGATGACTTGCCAGCAAGAAGTTCAGTTTCTGACTGAGTCCTTCTCTAAAGGAGTCTTGTAGACGGCCGCGCTGCAACTGTTTCCTATGATGTCGTCTTCAGGAGGGAAAAGGCCAACATTTTATTTTTCACTTTACAGAGATGTCCAATTTTATTTTCTTAAAATTTATTCTGCAAAATATCTGTTTTGATTTATTGCACATTTATTATATTTGTTTTCAAAATAATAAAAGTGTGTTTTGTTCAATGCTGATATCTGATTTATTCAACTTGTTGGGTTTAAAGATAACCTTCCAGAGTAAGTTCTCAGGTTTTAATCATAATTTAAGTATATATCGAGTGAAATTCAATTCATATAGTTAAATCCAATTCATAGAGTGAAATTTAAATCCATATAGAGTGAAACTTAGTTCTATATGGAGTGAATTCCACTTCTATACAGAGAGAAAGTCTACTCTAAATGGAGTTAAATATAAATCTAAATTGAGTGAAATGGCAGTAGAGTTGTTTTCATCTTATGCTACAGAGAGTAAATTGTCATGTAGTTAAATATAAACACCGAATAGAGTAAAAAATACTCAGAATTATTAGCTCTGAAGAAAGAGTAGATTTGACTCTATTTAGACTGGGACCAAATATATTTTTTTAGAGTAAATGTTTTTTCGATTTGTGTAAAATTTACTCTGACAAATTTACTGCATGGGGGACTCAATGAGTGTATCAACTTCTGTAGTAGTTTCATCCAGGGACGACCTCGACCACAGATTTGGCTGATTTGTTTTAATATTTTATTCATTACTGACTGGCTAAAGGGAAAATATTAATACAGCCTCCTGCTAGAGCAGTGGACCAAACTGTTTCTGAGTTTCTGTTTTTATCCCCACCAGCTCCTGAGAGAAATATTCTGCTCTTTAGCTGCTAAATGCTCGACTCTCTTCTCCAGCTCGTTGCTAACTTTATTCTTCCTGTTCGGTGCTGGGCAGGTAGAGTAGAGCGGGTTTATCAGAGACAACAGCCGCCTGCTGCTCCTGACAGGAGTCGTTTTATCCATTGTTAATATAAAAAGTATTGATTTGTGCAACTCTCTTCAATTTATATCGGGATAACTGGGGAGCTGTTTTAATCTCCTCTCTGTCCAAATGTTGCACACATTACAAGTCAATTTATAAAAGTATGACAAAAGGAAGTGCTTTTTCAGATTGTTTTTATTAGTTAATCTTACTCAAATATTCTTAGTGAGACCAGAGTTTCTTATCATTTCTATCTAATATGGTATTTGTGCCAATTTAATGTTATTTGTCTTTGTTATTTCTTTTTTGTTGGTCTCTGTGGTGCAGAGAAAGAATAGCAGTAAAACTTCCGATTATTTCAAAATAATCTCTGTTCATCAGTTTTTAGAGACTAATGTTTGGTGTAAAAATTGACAATGATAATTTATTTTTTCCATTTAGGTGTTCAAGTCTAAGGTGTCATATAGTGCTGGAATGGCTGAAGGGAACTGGTTCATTATTAATGTCTCGAAGATTTTACATTTTTAAAAAAAGAGAAAAAGGATGTAATATTCAGCCCGTTTTATTTTATTTTTGTGAAATTCTGTATTTCCATTCTGCTAAAATGGAAACATACTTAGTTTTAGTTCCAGTAATGACTTGTACTGCAGACAACACATCCCTGTGAGTTTCTCCTGCAGGTAAAACTTCATTAACGAGGCTCAATCATTTATTCAAAGCCTGCTTCAATTTGACAAAGCAGCACATTTCGGTCATGTGCCAGTTTTTTTTCAATTAAAACGTTGGTACAAAAAAAAATCTATCTTGGAGACACACAAAAGCATCTGGTGCCCTCGGTGTTACAAATCACGGCTTCAACATGTAATTTTTGTTTCCCTTGACTGCAGCGGAGGGGGAACTGGGAGAAGAGAGAGTGAAGCTGGTCGAACAACAAACAGTAAAAATGAGATAATGCGTTTGTAAAAACCCTAAAGACTCTTTATCTCCAAAAAACAGATTTGCTAGCAGCCCCCTTCCAAAAAGTGGCAAAAAAAAAAAAAAATACTTTCATTGCTGTTTTGCACAGGCACTACTAAACTGTGGATGTTGCAGTGTCCATGGCAACCCACCTGGCTTTTGCTGCCATGTTTTGCTGAATGGGTTTTCTCCTGCCAGTGGTGTGTTAGCCAGTCGATAGCAGTACATGGTGTAATGAACAGACTATATGAAACAAGGCCAGGGGCAATGCCACTCCAAAGATAAGAGCGTGAAAGAGGAAAATGCTGACTTTGTTGAACAAAGATACAACTATTTAATGTAGAAATTGCCCCGGAGCCCAGCTGTTGAGATGAGAAAGAGGAGCAAATTGTACCAGCTGGCTCGATCCAGCTTTACTTTGATTTATTTGAATGAAAATACTTATGGTGAAAAGGTAAAAGGAGAATGTGGATGCCACTGGCAAGAAGATTTTATATTACCTGAATGACAGCAGAGCAAGTGAAATCTATTTGAAAGGAAAGTGGAAGTCTTAATACAGGACCACATGCTGTATGTAAACTGAGAGTTGTGGTAATCTCTTGGGTTCACATTTCCTTCGTCCTGCATGTGGTCAGCTTTGGGATGCTGAAGCTGCATTTCCACTCGTGGTACCGGCTCTACTCTACTTGACTCTGGTATCAGGAGCTTTTCTGGGTTTAGTTTTCCTGTGCAGATAAACCTGCCTCCAACTGCCATGTTTAAACTCAACAACATCTTTCACTTATTTAATAGGATATTCCACAGCCAAAAGATTTGACTTAAGTTAACTTTAGGCTTTGTGTCTCTCCTTTGGACTTCAGTCGTGTGAGCAGAACACCTCGGGGCGAGCTTTGCTCTGAACGGGCTTCCATTTTCTTGTTTTCAGGTGGGCGGGGCTTGGGGAGCACATATAGATCAGACCGGCACATCGAGGATATTTGGCTTGCAGCATGTCCCCAACTCCTTTAGGGGGAAAACAAGTGACCCTCACCATAGACTTTATCGTAAAATAGCGGTGCAAAATAATAAAAATACACTTTATTTGTATAGCACCTTTCATACAAGAAATGTAGCTCAAAGTGCTTCAAAATTACATGCAGTGTTTCACATAAAAACAGATAAAAAAAAAAAAAAAAAAACTTTTAGAAAACGACCAGAGTTAAGTTGATAAATAACCCAAAGACACCATGCCAAGTACATTTATGTCCACTCTGACTGCCATAGAACAAGCTTGATATATCAACAAGTTTAATATGATCCCTCTTCCGTCACGTTCCCCCCGTGTCCCGGCTGGCATCAAGCTGGTGCTGTAACTCCACTCAGTGCTCAGAGGTGTCCTGCCTGGACGTCTATTTTTACCTCACTGAGTCTCCAGGGGAGTAAATTACCAGTGAAATATTTTACTTTTCAATCCTGCTCTACAAATAGTATTCTAGCTAACATCAGCTTGGTGCTCTGACAACTGACTGAGCTACAGTATAACCCACAGCATCCTGTTCTCTTCCCTTTTTCATAGATTGATGCCATAAAGTATTTTTATCCCCCTTTTTTTTTTTTTAGGACATATCAGTGGAATAAATCGAAGATGAGTATTTTTTTTTACATCAGTGCAACCAACTTCACAGCAATAGCGTTATTGATTGTCGTTGCCATCAATGCAGGAGTGTTTTGATAAGAGTCTGCTCTGGATGACGTGTTGCCGGTCTGATCTATTGGTGGGGGAACAAACAGAAACAATAACAACTAATAACACTTACTGGGTACAAAACAACAGAATGTTTGAAGAAACATTTTGCTAGTATGTTCTGGATAACACACATTTTGTTTCTGAACTGAAACTTTTTCAATGCTTCTTCAGGTTGGAGAACTTTTCTGCGGTCTGAGAGCGACAATCTGACGCGGCAAAGAAGCAGTTGTGCCACATTTAGAGTGATAGAAGAGGAGAGTAAGCAGGGCCTGAACTTATCTATCAAACCCCGCTGTACAAAAAGTTCACTGTACATTTAGCATGAGTGTAATATGTTGAGATAGATTCAAAATATCCAAACCTGTCCTTTAATACAACAAATAACCCTCTGACTGTTTTACAGTGTAATAATCACTGTTTAGTGTCGTGTCATGGGCTCCAAATCAGCTGTAATAAAAGAACTCTTAAAAGAGCCACCTGAATTTTACTATCATCTTTGCCAATTTTATTTTATTAGAACTAATTAAGAGGCTTTTTGGAGGCCTCCCACCTGCCTCCCAGCCAACTACCTAAATCAAAAAAGCCTCGACGGACCCTCTTGTATATATTTTACATTTGCAAAAACATGAATTTGCACACACACACACACACACACACACACACACACACATGGAAACACAGCTGGCTGATGATAGCAGTGTGTGTTCCACGTCTTTGTTATCACTATTGTGTCTGTGGAACACAAATAGTCCCATTCACTGTGTTCCTATTGACATAGTCTTACATTACTTTACACATTACTGTTGCCTCCTGGGGGGGATTTCCTGCATGTAACAGCCTTGCTCCATATCACACTTCACTCCAATGCTCCACGGCACTCAGCGCTACACACACACACACACACACACACACACACACACACACACACACACACACACACACACACACACACACACACACACGCACATGCACAGACACTTGTACTTGACCGCTGCTCTTGGCGAGTAAAACCGACCTGAAATGAAAAGGAAAAACAATCCCCTGCTTTCTAATCTGTTTAATCTACACCTCCTCCAATCTCTCTCTCACCTCCTCCCTCCATTTCTCCTCATGCAATCTCTCCATCTTTCACCCTTTCTGATCTGTTCATCACTCCTTCAATTTAACAACTCTCTACCCATCCTCCACCTTTTTGATCCAATCTTCTGCCTCTCTCTCTCTCTCTCTCTCTCTCTCTCTCTCTCTCTCTCTCGCTCTTTCTTTCTTCCCCCCTTTCCTCCCTCCTCGGGCTCCTCAGGCTGAGTGGAGTCATTTCAGGGCTGTAACCTCCTCACACCCTCCTCTCTCCCTCCTCTCTCCCTCCTCTCTCCCTCCTCTCTCCCTCCTCTCTCCCTCCTCTCCCTCCTCTCTCCCTCCTCTCCCTCCTCTCTCCCTCCTCTCTCCCTCCTCTCCCTCCTCTCTCCCTCCTCTCCCTCCTCTCTCCCTCATCTCCCCCCTCTCTCCCTCCTCTCTCCCTCCTCTCTCCCTCCTCTCCCTCCTCTCTCCCTCCTCTCTCCCTCCTCTCTCCCTCCTCTCTCCTTCATCTCCCTCCTCTCTCCCTCCTCTCTCCCTCATCTCCCTCCTCTCTCCCTCCTCTCTCCCTCCTCACACCCTCCTCTCTCCCTCCACTCCATCCATCCTTTCTGAAAAAACATAAATACCAGTTTCATATTACATCAGTCTGATGAAGCCAGCAGCTGAGGCAAGATTACAATATTGCTGAGAACAATACTTTTGTATATGCGTCCCCCACGTGTGTTTATACTGTATGTCAATCAATCAATCCATCACAATGTATTTGCTTTTGCTCCCTGGGGATGTATGTAGTCCCCCATGTATATATATGTGTGTGTGGGTATATATCTTGATTTTGTGCTTTTATTTAACCAAAAGAAAACTGCTGCTGTTTTTGTGTGTCAAGACTCCAAAGAGACAAAAGGCAAAGTGAGAAACTCTAATGTTATGCAAAAGAAAAGAGGCTTGAGTGCACTCGTGTGTGCGTGTGTGTGTGTGTGTGTGTGTGTGTGTGTGTGTGTGTGTGTGTGCGCCTGCAAATCAGATTGATGGCAGCTATAATTAAATTGTATGTGCTCCCAGAGATCATGTCTCCCTCTCTCCCACTCTGTCCCCCTCCTCTGTATGTCTCTAAGTCTCTCAGTCTGTCTCTCTCTCCTTTAAATTAAGCAGGAGGTGTTCTTGTTGCCGGTGTGTCATCAACAGACATGACTGCACAGATTGTTGTTCTGTTTGGCCCCCACAGACTCATACAAATCATAAAGCTGCATCTGAGCTGTTTTATTACACAAGCTGTATATCAGGCTCATTATTTACAGTTTTAATTTAAAGATGGGAATTCAATTAAATGAAATCATTAAAACCAAAATCAAGCTGAACATTAGTTTATAACAAAATCATTTGCAGAGAAAAGAAACCTTCATAACATTTATTAACCAATTATTGATTTTTTTTTTTTTTTTTTAAATGACTGTGAGGCGTAAAATGCAGAAAATTAGTTTAAAAGGTGACGGCTGGTGAAATTGTAAATTGTTCTTGTCCACAACATAAAATGGGAAAATTGTAGTCCTCTTTGTGGATATTTTTTTAAATCTATCAAATGCCACTGTGTCATGTGAAAGGTGTCACTCACGGTGACAAACTAACAGAGAAATCTGCAGCTCCCACCAGTTTTACGGAGCTTCAGGGTGAGTTTCGGCTGATTGTTTAGCTGTCCAGCCTGCAACTTTACTGTTCTGGTTCAACACTCTCATTGAGTTGTTTTCTGCTACAGCCGGCAGTTTTCTGTTTTCACTGGAGAAGCTCCACAACACTCTTGGCTGTGGAGAGTGAACCAAATGAAACATGTAGCAGATAAAGAGGCAGATATTTATCTCAGGATTTGGTTGAGACCAAAAATAGAGGTAGAAGATAGTGAATGTTGGACTTACATATGCAGATGGCCTGACAATAGTGTCTAAATAAAAAAAACCTGTTTGCTAATAAGTTTGCCACGGTGCCAACCCAAGGAATGACATGTCAGTATTGTGTTCACAACAAGCGCCACCCATTGGTTTGTGAAGTGGCATTTTGGCTGTCGCCATGTTGCTTTTTTGGAGCCAGAAGTGACCATATTTGTACAAGCTGGAGCAGAGGGAGTGATGAATCTGATTCGATCTGATTGGAAACCTGAAGACACTATGCCCCGCCCACCTATAGCGGAAAACTGACTGCACCCCATGCCTGTCAATCAAACAGACACACCTCCACTTTTTATGCCACTTTTTAAGGGCTAATATCGAATTAATGACGTGATTATGTTCAGATGAACCGCTACTAATAAGAACTGACTTTAGCAAATTACACCATAATGGCTTGTGGAAAATTTGTATTTACTTTGTATTTCATGACAGAAGTTGAATAGGAGTCTATGGAGCTGGGGCCTTTTTGGAGCCAACCTCCAGTGGCCCTCGGTGGTATCGCAGCTTAAGGCACTTCCGCATCGGCCTCATTTTTTAGATCCAGAAGCTATGTTCACTTTTATATGCAGTCTATGGTAGAAGTGTAAAAAAAAATACGTTTAAAGGATTTATTCCTTTATGGGTTTTATCAACAGTAATAAGAATAAAGAAAAATGTCCAGATGCATCCTGTAATGAGTGCGCAGTGTGAAAAATCTGGGGATGTTGAGTTAAAAACTGTAAAAACTAAAAATCATTAGCCTTGAATGAATAGTAAGATAAATACTCACGTACCGTCACATCTGTTTCACTTCTGAAAGTATGACAACAACATCGTGAAACTAATAAAACTGGGGAGAAAAACAAATTATTAGCTCTGCAGTATTTTTCTTAAATGATGATGAAGTTGGATGGAGACACATAAACCACATATATTGCTTAAATATCACTTAGTCTCTCCCCCTTTTTACAATCTTCAGTTAAACCTTTAATTACAATCGGCATTTTAACTTAACGCCTTCTCATCCTCTCGTCCTCAGAGCGACAGCGAGGACTGGAAGATATGAAATCTCAGCAGATGGGCCTCCACCCAAAGCTCCATTGTAATTTCTCTGTTAAAGAGGTGGGGATTGGCTGCATGATCACAGTTGGCGCCTGAAGTTGGCATTTGTAAGAGTGACACTGTGATGTGAATTTTATTATTCTCCGTAATGAGCTGACAGTTATTGCATTGTTGTGCCTTAATTATGTTGGATTGGAATTGCCTTTTCGATAATGAAGAGCCACCCTCAAGACTTGTATTCAATTTTCCTGCTCCTCTAATTCCCTCATCACCTGCCATTACTCCTCTCCATGCCAGCGTGACAGAGTGCGGGAAACAGTATATTTACCTTAAAAGCCTGCATGCATACCCTTCATGTACACTCTTTAGTCCTTTCATTACACCATTAAAATGACATGGTGCATGTGAAGAAAGAGCAGCAGTGATGGATTTCAACCTTATTGACTGACAAGAACATTGAATAGTTCTGCAAATCGCTGCATGACGTCTAAAGTGTTTAGAAACACTACAAGCCTCTTGAAACATAAATGGCACCTGCTTGTAGTCTCAGTGTGATGGATTGCGCAAACTACCAGGAAGAGTTTTCCATAAGTATGCGTTCCAGACATAGACTGTATATAAAAGGTGGACGTAGCTTCCAGGTCTGAAAAGTGAGGCCGATGTAGAAGTGCTTCAAGCTGCAATACCACCGGGTGCCACTAGAGGTCGGATCCAAAAACCCTCCGGCTCCATAGACTCCCATTCACCTGGTCTCGTAAAATTCTCAGCCAATAAAATTTCTCCATGAGTTATCTCGGTTTTGTTCGCTAAAGTTGCTCCTTCTTATTCGTTTTTCAGGCCGTCTCTCTGAAAATAATCCCGTCATTAATTAGAAAAAAGACGTGTTTTGGGGGGCGTGTCTGTTTGATTGACAGGCCTGTGGTGCAGTCAGGTTACATCTATCGGTGGGATGGAGGTAGTATCGCAGGGTTTCCAATCAGATCAAGTCAGATCCTCAACGGTCGCCATTTTGGCCACATAAGCAGAAAGGAATCACCGACGTGTAAAGTATTTCCAGCCGAGGAAGCTGCAGCTGTTGCTAAACACCACACAAACATGTTTATTTTTTCACTAAGTACCACTTGTTGGATTAAAGCCATCAGGGTGTTTGTTGTGTGTTAAACAGAGGGCATGAATAATTAGCGTCAGATATGTTGGCAGGTGATGCATTCAAATGCTGCACTTATTTCTGTTAAGTGAAGAAGGGCAGTGTGCGATGTGAAACAACACATCCCTCTCGAAATTCAACTCCACAATAAGATTACTCAAATGTTATAGTACTTGATGCGAGTTTACTAATCGATGTACGTCATTTGAAACATAGCCGCGGTCTGGCAGCCTGGCTCCTCTCTGACCGCCACACATTTTGCAGCAGGAATGTTTGTCAGCTTGTCATTTTCATAAAAGTTCTAAAACACCGTCAGATTAAGCAGTTTGTTTGAAGCCTCTGAGCGTGTGTGGAACCCTGAAAGGATGGAGCTGAAGACTGTTCAGGTTGAAGGTGTAGAAACATAACCAGTACACAGTGTTTTCACAGCATGTGATTTAGGCTTTCGAGTTGGTTCTAATCTCCCCCCAAAAAATTGTGTTGCTTCTTTCAGGCAGAGTTTGCCTCTGTTCTGTTCTGTTCGGCTCTTTGTCTGTCATCTGTATCAGTTCAGTTCAGTTCAGTCCCATCAAACAAAAAGAGGCGATCAAAGCCGCGGGGAGCTGCAGTCTTTTCTCCTGCCGAGCTTTGTCAGTCCCCGTGGCTTCAAACGGAGCATGAGTAGGTAGGATGGCGGAGCACCCAAACTGTCAGAGTGGATGATTAAAATCTCCCTCACAGACTTTAATTAATCCCAGAATACCAATAATTAATAACTCTGCACCCCTGTTGATTTTTAATTGTCTGATGATTCCCTTGTCATTTATTCAGGTGTTGTATGAACGTTCTCTAAACTAATTGGGTGTAAAATCAGCATAAAAAGGAAAAGTTGAAAGCCGTGTTAAAAAGAGGAGTTTGAATGTTTCTCAACTGAAGCGTGGCTGTTATTTTATAGGCGAGACGGAAAATTAACTGGTGTCCAGTGCTCTGCTGCTGCTGCATGCAAACACATCCAGATATGGCACTCTGTGGGCGAGCACAGCCAAGGAGGAACGCCACAGGCATCACACACTCGCAAACACATGCACAGACACACAGACACACAAATAAAAATAAAAATAAAAATAAAAATAAACTTGATGCGCAAACAGGTGCTTTGCCACACACATAGTCTGCATACAGAAATTCATCTGCAAACGTGTGCCCTTCCCCAACACACACACACACACACACACACACACACACACACACACACACACACACACACACACACACACACACACACACACACACACACACACAGGTACAAACGCCACTGGCAAAAAATCCAAACAAGATTAGGCCCCCTGTTGACGACACCTGTCAATGCAGCTTCGCCTAAAGGATGCAGTTAATGTTGCATGGTGATTCATTACTCACACACACACACACACACACACACACACACACACACACACGCGCACACACACACACACACACGGTTCCTCCCTGATTTCTCCTTCTCACTCTTTTCTTCACAGTGGAACATTTTCCAAATTCTTTTACTCTCACCCTCTTCATGTTTTTGTGTTCATCTCATCCAAACTGCCTTATTTCCACGGTCCATAATTAGTCTCCATGATTTGCAGGTTAGACAGTCAGCTTTATTTTAGATTTCATCAGGGTGGTTTATGAGACTGAAAACATTTATCCAGTGTGTTACGAAGAGGCTGAACTTTGTGACTGTAAGACGTCTTCATCTGTTCCTCCTGAAGTGTGGTTGAATTTAGACAACTAAACCTACTTGGTTGAGGTCAGGGAACGTTGTCTTCATTGTTAAAAGAAAAGCAGATGAGATACAAACTATGGTCTCTGCTGTCGTTATGACAACATCAAACTACTTCCACCTTTTAATAAACAACAGGTTTCATTCAGTTGTCTGGTGAGCTGGGCAATTTATGAAGCTTTTCTAACAACTAAAAGAGTAAGTTAATCAAAACTTTAGGATGATGTATGTAAACCACTCATTTATCACAATGCATATGATGTAGGTTTAACCTTTGGGTTAATTGGGCCAGCGTTTACCTGAATCCAATACCAATTTCTGTCCGTATTAATTCATTAATTCATTAATCCTTATCAATATTAAACTCATAGTGTAATGTCGACTCACCATGATGTTACCTAGTGGTTTATAAACTGCCATTTAAAAGCTCCCAGTCTGGCGTTCTGGCATCTTAGTTTTTTGGAGCCAGAATTGACCATATTTGGACGAGCTGAGGAGGGAAGGCGGGAGGGATGTATCTGATTGAGAACAGTATGCCCCGCCTACCTGTGCTGGCAGCCTGACTGCACCCTAGACCTGTCAGTCAAACCAGGCAGCCCCCAAACATAGCACTCTTTAAACCTAACATCTAAACAAATATGGGATTATGATTATCAAAAGGACCAACACTGATCAGTGAATGTAGCTATTGATACCACGTAATTAAACTTATTGAACAGGAGTCTATTAAAGCCAGAGATTCTTCGAAGCCAGCCCCCGGTGGCCCTCAGTGGTATTACACTTTAAGGCACTTTGGCTTCTCTTTTACTGAATCACTGAACATAATAAGATCATATTTTTCTCAAAACATCTATGAGAGAAGGCATACTGGTCCAAAAATAGTCAGGGCAGTTGACACCTGGGAAGGTTTGTGAGTTAACTGTAGTGTAACTTTAATATCTCTAGTTTGAAATAAAGTTTATTGTTTGATAGATAGATAGATAGATAGATAGATAGATAGATAGATAGATAGATAGATAGATAGATAGATAGATAGATAGATAGATAGATAGATAGATAGATAGATAGATAGATAGATAGATAGTTATTTTATTAATCCCCAAGGGGACATTTTTTTGCTGGTACGTACAGTGTGATACAGTGTGAGACTTCATTCATACATCACAATGCAAACCATTGTGATGTCCTGTCCTGTGGAGCTACAGGGTATGAACTCTTCTCTTATTGCCTGTACTGACCTCATGAAGAATGAATCACCATGAGAGACTATTAATCCCAGATGTATGAATGAAGTCTCACACTGTATCACATTTCCTGTTTTCTACCATCCATGTCTTCAATTTCCTCAAGCTCCTCCATCTCGCTATTGAATTCTCCCTCCGGGGAATATCAAACTGCTGTCTCTCCTCCTCCCACCTCCCCTGATGAGAATGGACGGTCGTGTTCCCGCCGCTGCGGACGAGGAGGGATGCGGGAACTGGAGGGGCTGGCGGAGAGGATGGCATACAGCATGTGTGAGTGTGTGTGGTTGGCTGCTGGCAGTGGAAGCCATGCTGGGATTGCATTCTGCTGCAGCCACTAAACATTCAGCTGCCTCCCATCAACCCCTCTGTTATTACCACGGACCAGCGAACCCACTGACTGACTCAACAGCTGCCCAGGGTTCATAGTGTGCGTTTGAGTATGCATGTGTTTTTTACAGCCAAGGGTGTGTGAGTGGTACATTTGAAAGTGAAATGTGTGTATAGGTGTGTCAGTGGTTGCCAAGATTGTATGCATGTATCCATGTGAAAGTGAGAAGAATTATGTATTTGTATGTGGGGTGTGGTGTTGGGTGGTGAGATGGTGATGGCGGGGTTTATATTACCGTTTTTTAACTGTGCAGAACCGGTTCGACTCTACTCAACTTGGCACCAGACACTTTTTTGGGTTTCATTTTTCACTGCAGATGGTTTCCCCCCTCCCACCCCCACCCCCACACTACACACACACACACACACACACACACCTTACTTCATGATCTGGTCATGTTTTCTTGATTTCTGTGCTTCTATCATGGGTAAACATTGTTAAACGGCTTCTTTTCTGTCCGTTTTGTGTTTATTGTTGTAATTTCCTATTTTGTGCTGCAGCCTACAGACAAAGTTAATACAGTTTAAATGATTAAAAACATTAATCCTCCTATTTATTGTGTAACTACTTCACATACCGTGCCTGTAGCGGGAGGAGAATGTATTTCTTGCCTAAATTGGAAGATCGCGCGGTAGATGGTGACGTGGTGAAGGTTTTTATGATTGGGAGTTTGCACTTGGGCGTTTTATTTTGAAGATTTACTGGATTTTCTCCGACTGACTTCCTGGCCGGTCGATCTGCTCTGTTGAGAATGCTTCGGTCTAAAAATGAGCCGCCCCCCTATCTTTAGCAAGGCCATGTTCTGGGAAGCTGGTGAGATGCAACCGGTGAGATACGAAGTGTAGCATAAGGGAGCTTTTATCATCCCTTAATTACGGGGACATCACTGACCAATCATGGTGGGCGGGCATCATATAAATGCGGTGGGGATTCCCTTAGCTCCCCCCTGACGTCAAACGCATATCCCGCTGGTCCTGCAGGTGTGCACGAGTGCTGCCGTATTGTTTCTGTCAGGTGTTACAATGTCTTTCTGTGATTTTGTAGACGATCTCTTGGGCTCCCCTCATCCCACACAGGTGACTCACCTGCGGATCAGTGTCGGCAGGTCTCGATTACTCCTGCTTTTATTATATTATGGTGTCACGTTCGTAACCGCGTCTTGTTTACATAGCTGGCGGTATCAGCACTACATGCCCTCCTCTCCCCATTATTTTATTGTGTTAGTTTATATACTTTGGTATTAATGAATATTATTCCATTAACTTGATGTTCATCCTGTATCACAGGGGATTTTTGGCGGGTTGGAGTGGAACTTTGCCAGAAAGTGTCAACAGCTAACTTGCTCACACTTAAGAACTGCTGCTTTGCCTACCGGGCTTTGCAGTACCCTGCGCTGCCGTTGTCTCCGGTGCCTGACGCTACTCATCTACCGGGCTTTGCTTGCTCTCGACAGCACTGCAGCCCTGCTTTGTGCCGTTTCATTTTAGCGTCAGGCTGTTGTTTTAATGGAGAAAACTCCTTTTAGCTTGAGCTGTTTGACCTGTGTATGTACTCTGACAAGGGATGTTTAGGTCCACCATGGTATTTTGTTTAAATAAATTGGGTATCGGATCATCCCTCCTGGATGATCATCTAACATGAGTTATTTTGTTTCTTTGGTTTTCTCTTTTGTTATTTGTCTTTCTGTGAAGTGGAGCCTTGTTAATTCTGCTCCCAGTCTCTGTAGGAGCTGCAAGGCCTAAGGTGGTGGGGTTGGTGCCTCCTGGTGTTGGTGTCTCCCTTCGTGTGCTGTGTGGTTTGGTGCACCCCTGGTTCTGAACCCTCAAGTGTGCTTGCTTGTGTGTGTGTGTGTGTGTAAGGGATTCTGTGCACACGTGTGATCTGGGTGCCTCCTCTTTTTGGCATCCTCACCTTTAATGGTCCACCGGTAAGCCACAGCCCTGAACATCTCTTTTAAATAACTGTGTAAGGCTTTTTTTTATTCGTAGTTGGTGTTTAAAGTGACCTCTGCTTGAACCACTGTTTTCAATATTGAATGTCATAATGAAGAATAATTGTTTGTAAAGGAACCACGTCTCCCGCTCATCAGTGTAATGAACCTGAGGGCCTTCTGAGTTCTTGATACTGTGTCGGGAAAAACTTATTCTTTAGGTGAAATTCCTAAGGTGGTGTTGTCGCGCTCTTACCAATACTATTGGGGAATGTCCTCAAAACTCTACCCACACCCTCCTCCCACCACAGAAGCATTGACATTAATGACGATGATTCACTCTGGCAGCCGCGTCGGAGATGAACCGGGGGGAAAAAAAACTTAAAGTAGAAGGAAGAGGTATTGGGAGTAGATGTGCGACAGCCCCTCCTGTCTTTCCATTACAACACCAAACATTTTGCTTAAATGGGTCTCGCTTTCATTGTCTTCCGTATTTTCATAAATAATTTCGGAGGCTGTTGTAGTTTACTGAAGTCATTGTCAGAAACAATAAGCCTGTCTCCCCATGTGTTGCACAGTAAAACTGATGCATATGTGTGCGCAGTCCAGCGTTACCAACTTAATGACTTTGTTGCTAGATTTAGCTCCTTTTTTTATTTTTAACGTTGTACAATTTGGTACTTTAGTGCAGTGGTCAAAGAGAAGAGCCACAATATGTATCTGGAGCATGTGAGATTACATTTTTATTTTTTATGAAACATTGGTTAGATTTCACCTTTCTGGGAATCAAATATTTATTCATAGTAAACTCTAACAAAGGGCTTAAATAAAAGGTTTTTTGAAAGCAGTCACAATCAACTGGAAACCACTTGTTGAGTCAAATATTGTGAGATTATAATAGTTTTTAGTTGTTAGTTAAGCTGTCAAAAAATGTGGTGAATCAAAAAGTGTAATATATCCATCTAAATGTGGAATAGGAGTATAAAGTAGCTTCAAATACTCAAGTAAAGTGCATGTACCTAAAAATTGCACCCACAGTAGGTACATCATTGAGCAGATGTACTTCTGTTGATGTCAAACTAAAGCCACACTTTAATTCAGCAATATCCCTACTGTATTTTTTATCTTTAATAATAAGAATAGTTTTTATTAAGCATTGAGTGGATTCCTGCAGTGGGTTATTTTGTGAGCTGAGAAGCTGTTTTTGTTTTTTGCGATGGATGTCTGTAAATGTTTTGGAACTTATGAAATCACCACCACGGACTCAAACTAAATTAGAAGTATTTTTAAGAGGACATGGAAACACTGTCTTTGCAAATGAGTTCTTGGTTTAGCGCTTTAATAACAGCAACAGAAAAAGATGTTAAAGGTTGGAGACTTTTACTGTCCCTGAGAGGAAACTGACCTGCAGCAGAGAACACAGAAATATACAACACAATAAAATGAAAAGAAAATTACATGAAACACACTGTGCAGTGGATTGGATATACAGTAGGTGTGCTTTATAGGCAGATGCAGGTAATAAATATGAAATAAATTTAACATCATATGAGTGCATCCCCTAAATTGAAAGTGATATTTTACGCAGCTTGGCTCTACAGTCATTCCTGGCTTTCCATTTATCATGACATTTATTCGGAAAGTTGGAGTTGGTGTGGCTCCCAAACTTGTACAGTCCACTCAACTTTTCCTCTGATCTGTAAATTAACGTAAGTGTCACTGTTCTGTAACTACTCCAAATACTGGAGGAGGGAAAAGAAACTTGCTGAAGTCTCCTCTGGCAGACGATGCACAGATGTGTCCTTCCCAGAAGTTTTTATAGTTTTGGCCGGATCGCCTCGCTGTGGCGACGGCCAGATTATGACATCATCGTCAGAACCTGTGCAAACATGGCGGTGAGGTTGTGTCACTACTTCAGGTGTATTGGATTATGAGCACGTCAGTTTTTTTACAACAAGGGTGAACATGTTTTACAGAAATATAGAGGTAGAGAGGGAGGCAGGGATATGAGGACCAACAGCTAATGGGGGAGAAATTAAAAGGCAGACCAGTTAAATAGACACATTGAAAGTGATAAGAGTTGAAGAGATAGATTAAAAGGGATAAGAGTTAATCCAATCAATTAAAAGGGATATGAGTGGGGTAAATAAAACACACGAGGCATACAAAGCAAAAAACAATGCAAATTGATGCTCTGAGTTACAATAGCTACATCTGTCAAGCTTTCTGTTCTCGTCAGCGGATATTTGGTACTTCATTAACGTTAGCCTTAAATTAGCCCAATGCAAAAGATGTAGCTCGTCTGGACCTAAAATGGGCATCAGGTATGACAACTGATTGTTTTATCCTGGTGAGTAAGGGTGGATGACCATCAATAAGGCCACATGTTGGACGCCTCGTGACGGATCAAGACAAAAAGCCTGTCAGAATTTGCGTAAATCTTTCTCTCCATAACAACTTCCACAGCATCCCGAGACTCTGACCAACAGGAGTACAGAGCGTTCTTCCCCTGACAAACTTAAAACAAACTACAGTGTAGTGACCCCTACTGTCCTCTGGGTGTGACCCATAGACAGCTCCACTTGCTCTTTCTTTCTCTCTTAAAGCTTTTTCAAACGCAACACCGTCAGTATGACACACGCACTGACGCCATTGTTGTTAGACTGTGCTGTTTATAGTAGTTGGCCCCTGTAGTTGTGGAGAAACGGAAAATTATGACTTGTCACAACAAAGTATGACTCTAAATTTACCTAATTTGACACAGTGACCATATTGACAGATACAAATATTGTGCAGGCTGTTATTTCATTTATAAGGTCACTGTAGTTGCTTAGGTGACATACTTTGCTTGATCTTATTGACCATTTTCAGACAGTATGAGGACAAAACAATATGTCTGGAAATTCTATCGTTATCTTTCTTAATGAGCTTGGCCCGGGTTTCTGGGGCGCAAACTTCCCCAAAACTCATAAAGCAGACAAGAGCTGCTAACTTTAAGAACGTTGACAAAGCAGCATTCAATATCTTGTCAAATTTATCAACCTAATAACTAATAATGGTAATAATGCCCAAATGGTTTGGATGAATATTCTTCTCATACATAAGCTATTGGTGCCTGTATGTATTGTTTACATTGTTCCAGTGATGTTGGTTTATGACGATACCACTGAGGTGAAATGAGAGGGACAGCTCTGAGGATCAAAGGGAGACAGTGCAGCGCTGGAAATCCCTGCCAGCAGCATCAACCTCAGGGAGGAAAAGCTGCTTTATAGCAGCAAAACTGAGCAGCCACATCATAAAACAATAACACAACAGCTCCATTGAAGTTGTTTAGCTCTTACAGTTCTGTGACAATTTTAATCCATCCTTCTGTTACAATATCTCTGCACTATGGTTAAAATAATTAAAACCCATGAATTCCCACATAGCATAAAACCTTTCCTTTATTCATTTCTGAAGAAATGTGTCATTGATTAGGTACAGTCATTCACTGTGCCTCAGACTGTTATTATTGGACCTATAATTCTCTCATTTTAGCTTCTCTTCATCAGCTCCCTGTAAAATCAAGAACTGAATTCTAAATTATTCTACTGACTTACAAAGCTCACAATGACCAAGCATCTTATCTCCAAGATCTTACAGAACCAACAACTCAGTGCCACGGAAAAGCATGAAATAGACGCTTTGGCCGCTCTAGGCGTGGCAGTGGCATGCCTTGTAAGCGTGAAACTTACATGCATGTAAATGTCACGTCACAAAGGATCATGTGAACAAGTGCAAAGGACATGTTCTTGAGTTGTGTTTCGTTTAATAACCCAAACCATGTTTTTTGTCACAAACCCCAACCATTTGGTGATTTCCTAACCCCAACCATGAGTTTGTCCTAAAACCTTTATTTTCCTGTAAATGACATGGCTGTATGCATGCAGGAGGTTTCATTTTCATCCAATACTGGAAAACGTGAAACTGTCACGCCTAGAGAGGCTAAAGTGTGACTATCTCACGTTTTGCTGTAGTGGACAGGCGTGTCCATTTCATGCTTTGCTGTGATATATCCGAATAGAGCATTTCACTCTTACTTGTGGTTACAAACATTTTTAAAAGTACAATGGGAGGCAGCGCCTTTAGCTTTCAGGCCTGTGGAACCAGCTCCCAGTTTGGGTTCAGGAGTCAGACGCTCTCTAATTTTAGGATTAGGTGTAAAACTTTCTTTTTTTGATTGGTCTTCAGTTCGGCCTGGCTCAGGTGGCCTTGAGGTGTCCCTTAGTTACACTGTTATAGGCCTTTATATGCCACCACTATATCTAATTATCTTTATGGCTTATCTCTCCCGTACTTTTGTTTATAGTTTATCTTCTCTCCATGCAGTTTTCCTCACTCATGTAGTTTTGCTCTTTTTTCCTGCAGGTGTCCCTGACCCTGGAGCTGCATGTTTCTGGTCTGTGATTACTGGCCCCACCACCAGTTTATTGTCTCCTGTATTTCTATGCTGTATTTTTGCTGCCCTCCCTTCAACCCAACTGGTCAAGGAAGATGCCTGCCCACCTCTGAGACGTGTGAATTACTTGTTGAGGTGCTCTATATTGTGTTGTAAGGACTTTACTGTGTTTACTTGTGCTGTGATTTGGCACAATATACATGAAATTGAATTGAATTGACATCTTGTATGCCAAAGAAATGTGCTGATATGTGGAGATCTTATTGCACACACACAACCTGTTTGACTCAAGAAAGCCATCACATACTGTACTGAACTAGTAGCACTCAAAGTTCAACATGCAGCAAGAGTAGTTACGCATGTCAAACACTACATTAGATGAACAATCCTTTGCAAAATTATCTTTACCATGTCTTGTAATTGGTTAGGGATCCTGTTCATTCAGCTCTCATTGAGTAACGCATGACAGACTGACAGTAATTTACCATTTGAACAGCAGACCCGTTTAGTGATGCTAAATTAAGAGTTTTTATGTCATGTATTTTAAAACACTTTTTGATGACCAGATCGACAGCATTTTATATCCAAGAAAAGACTCATGGCAGTCCAACGGAGGCACTAAGTACTTGATAGATCTCAGTGAAAGCCAGGATCTGTATACTGTCAGCTGAATGAGGAAGCAGATGTCGCCTCTTGGCTACACAACTGTTGACTATGTTGTTCTCAGGACAAACTACAGCTTCAACCACAGACACGTGTGAGATCATAAAACCACAGCGCTGGATGTTTCCTGACAAGGCCTTATGCAACAAAGGAGGCAAAGTGGACTCTGAGGTTTCTGTGGTGGTCTGTAGAAACAAGTATTGGGAAGTCTAAACAAGTTGCAGGGCATCATCCATCATGTAACCCAAGCAAACTGACAAAAACTTTGGATTGTCTTCCACCAGCCTCCAGTCTAATTCCCGAGTTACAATGACCTTCTCGTGGTCCCTCCAGCAGAAAGAATACAGCAGAACCTGGAAGACACATACTCTGGACTTTAACTTCCCCCATAAAAAAAATAAAACATTGAAATATTAATGTTCCAAAAGTCCAGATGTCATGGAAAGAAGTCGAGCTTCATCTGTGTAAGGCACAAACTCATTCTTTGACAGTACAGTAATGTTTTAGATTCTGTCAAAGTTCAGAAGTATGGAAGTCCATTTCAAATTTTAAAGGCGTGCTCAGATCAGATATTTTTAATCAGAGTCTCTTTGCCTGGTTTCAATGTACTTCAACAAAACCAGATGTACCTGCACCCAAGAAATCACCTTCAACATGTATAAATGATCATAGGCCAATTGTTTTACAGGTCAAAAAGTTATAAGACTGTTCCTGTTCTGTTTTTTGCGATCACTAGTACGTTGTGCATTTGCAATTTCACCATGGACCTGAAACTTGAGCAGAGAGTGCACATCAAGTTTTGTGTCAAACTTAGGAAATCAGCAACAAAGACCTTTCAAGAGGGGCAGAACGTCACTGTCCAAGATAGAAGAAGGTGCTTCAGGTTCAGGTTCCACACCGAGTTCCACGGTGATGTTCTGAGGTGTCTGAGGAAAAACATTTGTTATGAACATAGACTGGATATAAAAGTGGGCGTAGCTTCTGGGTCTTCTGATGGGACAGTGCCTTAAACTGCGATACCATTGGGTGCCACTAGAGGTTGCTCCATAGACTCCCATTCAATTAGCCCCATAAAATTTTCAGTCAATAACATTTCTCCATGAGTTATCTTGGTTTTATTAGCTAAAGTTGCTCCTTCTTATTAGTTTTCTGGCCATCCATCTGAAAATAATCCTGTCAATAATTAAAAAATAAGCTTCATAAAGCTGTGTTTTTGGGGGCATGTCTGTTTGATTGACAGGCCTGTTGTACAGTCAGGTTACATCTATCTGTGGGCGGGACGTAGTATCGGCAGGTTTCCAATCAGATCGACAATAACAGGGTTGTTAAACAGGCTTCCAGGATATTATGAAGGTACAGGGTGTAAAAAACTCACCCAGGTCAGTTATTCACATTGGGGTGTTTTTTCTGTGGCATTAAAACAGACATTTCTCAACTCAAGAGAAAGTTTGAACCACAGGCAGTGATAAATTTATGCAGCTGCCATTTGCTATACTTTTGTAACATGTATCCATTATCAATACCAGTAAATTAATGCCAAACAATGTTTGTCACGTGACATTTTTAGATTGTTCCTTCAGCCAGTTTGTATTAAACTTTATATTAATGCAATAATAACACCTCAGCAACATTTGGACATTGGACATTGGACAATTTATATGTCCAGCTTCTTTGTTTTGTTTTTTGCCCTTATAATTATGACTTATGGTGTCAAAATTATGAGATTTGTTTTTATATGTATAAGAAAGCAAGTCATATTCATGAGACACCAAAATCCCGCTCGGAGTGGTATTAACATTGGGTGGTGGGGGGATAAAATATTCCCTTTGGCCCATGGTAATTTAAATTACTGCTTTGGACGGAAGCAAGAGAGCAAATGAATGTAAATAAATGCCCATAAAAAAGGCAGTTCAGAACCTGCCTGGGAATCATCCTATTTTTTATGTTTTTCCAGTATCACAGTAATCCAGTGATGGTGCTCAGTACATCCAGGGGTGCATTAAGTACAGGAATTGCTGGATATTAATTCAGCATACACTAAATTGCACTAACTAATAATAGCACTTTGCTCCTATATGTTGGTGTTGACATGTTTTGATGTCCCGTGTATTTACATAAAGAACAAATTTCAGACCGAGCTGATGACATGCAGAAAAAAATACAAAAATCGAATATTCACTTTAAAATATATGGACATCATCACTCGAAACAGGATTTAAGTTGTAAGTGGAGCAGTTTGGTGAAAACCAGTAAATCTACCTGTAATTCCTGTGGAGGGGGACCAAAAGTACTCACATATACACACTCCAGACTACTACAATAAAAGGACTGACCAGGGCAGACAGCATTGAAATTATTAAATTATTATTATTAAATTACTCCACCACCCCTAGGGAAATAAAATATAGGAGAATGCCCCTCATGATTATGATATACTCAAAATTATGAGCCACTATTTGAATACATTAAGACACAAGGGCTCTTAATGGCCAAGTGATCAACAGTGCACTGGATTTTGGTTTTTTTTTCACCACTGTACATATTTAATGTTCAATTTCAGCATAATAGAGCTGAAATATTTACTTCCTGTATTGTATGATGTATTCTGTGGCCTGTTAATCACATGAGTCATTCTTTTAAGTTAAAATAGTAAACTCTAGTTAGATCCAGCCAATCGGATGTGCTGCATTTCTCTGTTTCGTGTTAGTAAACTGAATATCTTTGGGGTTTTGTGTTTTTGGGTTTCAACCTTCTGGCATCTTATAGATAAAACAACAATTGATTGAGAAAATAATGAAAGATTACCTTGTTCAATTCAACTCAATTCAATTTAATTTTATTTATATAGTGCCAAATCACAACACAGGTTATTTCATGGCACTTAACACAGTAAAGTCCTTACAATGGAACTTTACATTACATTTCATTTTGCTGACGCTTTTATCCAAAGCGACTTACAATAAGTGCTTATTATAAGAACTTTACTGCATTATACAGAGAAACCCAACAATTCAACAATTCCCACGTAGGCAGAAAAACCTCCAAAAGAGGGAAGAAAAAGCTCCCTTTTAACAGGAAGAAACCTCCGACAGAACCAGGCTCAGAGGTGGCCCGGTTGGGGTGAGGGGAGAGCAGAGAGAGAAAAGAACAACATAGATGATAATTAAACCGGCAGAGTAATTACATAAACACTGTCTACATATTATGTTGTAGCTTCATCTGCATTTTACTCCGTTGAGACTGTTGAGGCTGTAAAACGGTGGATAAATTGTGGATAAATAAAATAAAAGGTCACAACCACCAAGAAATTACTCTTTCCACTATTAGAATTTGAGCCATTTGGTCCGTTAACAAATCGAAAAGCTGCATGATTGAATAATTTTATCCCCATTCAATTTAGCATAGGGCTAACAGGGAAGTTAATCTGCTTGGCAGGTGGAGGTTTCTGATGTGCCCGTAGAGCATGCCCAGTTTGCACTTATCTTACCACCGCGGGAACGTCTCACCAGACACCAGATTTAAAAACTCTGTATACTGTGGAATACAGAGATTAATCTAGTGGTCATCACTTTAATCAGCAATATGTGAACTCATTTGGCTTGAATGTAACAGACGTTAATGTATATGTAAAAGTCCCAACTATAGGTTTATTATTACAGTAATTACTGTAATAGTATTATGGGTGAGACATTTCCTACATCCGTCTCCTAATACGATGTCTGTTTTTCACATATTTTATAATTAGGCTACTTTATGCTATTCAAATGTATGTAGTGTTATAATACTTAAGAATATGTGTTATTAGGCAAATACAAATTTTTATTTCAGAGAGATAGAGACAAAAGGCAGCCAGCGATGCAGTGTGAATGTGACTGAGTGAAAATGAATGAGGCCCCTCTGGCCAGTGCTGAGGTTTCTCTCTGACACATATTGATTGTGAGGCTGAACAGCAGTCCTGGCAGAGAGCTGCAGACCTGGCATAATTTATGTGCATGTGCATGTGCATGTGTGTGTGTGTGTGTGTGTGTGTGTGTGTGTGTGTGTGTGTGTGTGTGTGTGTGTGAGAGAGATTTTATGTATGATTCCACAATTAGATCCAAACAAAGACCAAATGACCTCCAAAGAGAATGAGGGGAGGAGAGCCTGAAATGTTATGCAAGGCTTTTGGTTTCTCAGGTCAGCGCTGTAGTTACGGAAATTCAGAGTTCATTCGAAATGAAGCTTGAAACGCAGGGGATAGTTAAATGTCAACTTTCTGCGAGACAAATAGACCTCAGATTTGACGGCGGGAGCGTTATCATTTGTGCAAACGCTTGTTGACACACAGCAGCTGTGTCAGTCGACGCTGTGCTGTGATGCTAATTAAAAAATAATGACCTGTTTGTGTTGTCTGTGTACCTGCCACATAATCTACATAACCACGTAACAATTTTTCACAGAAGCGAAGTTTCTGTTCAGTGTAGAAAATTAGGCACATGCAGCTTTTTCACAGCAACCAGAAGGAACTTTGGGTTCAGTAGTATTTTACAAGAAAACACCTTTAACACCTTCACAAAGAATCTTTCACACTGTTTTTTTACCTCGTGTCTTATTTAGAATTCCATTTATAGAGTCCATTTACTTGTAAGAACAATAATTAAGTAGTTCTTAAAACATTTAAAAAAAAAAATTATAATCCATATTTCTGTTATAAAGGTGGTAGGTCATGTGTCCTATAGTAGTAGTACTTGTATTATAATCTTACGTCAGGAGATCTTTATGGAAACAAAACAAGATAATAAATGAAGTAAAACATATTCTGAAAGGTGAGTTTAAAGGATAACTCTGGATTGAATGAACATGGCACATTTCCCAATAAACCCTTCAGCCCATGCTGATTTCTAGATTTCAAACTGAATTTTTTTTTTTTTTTTTTTTTTTTTTTTAACCCTTTTAGGATAAGAGACAATTGGGAGAATTTTCCTGTCCTTCACCAGAATAGAGGGAAATTTGAAAAACTTACTTCCACCTCATCAAAACTCAAAAATTAGAGAGCTCATAACAGTGATTCAGTGACACTGATGTTATTAGACCTGTTCTTAAAAACTGAGGGGCTCATTTATAAAAGTAGGTTAAGAAGAGATCAGACATTGGTAAAAAAAAACAACATTACATGTCTTTTGGCCTGTGATTTGAGAATTTGTGATTATGTATCAGAAAGTCTTAACTTTTACACACACACACACACACATATATATATGCACACCTTAAATGCATATTTTTTTTAGTTAGTAAAAGGTGCAGTTTTATAGTATAAAAAAAATAACCTTTTTCGTGTTAAAATCTTTTCAACCTGCTAGCTTCTTCTGGTACCTTCAACTACACCTCAACTCAAATATTCTCAATATGAAGGAAGTAGTGGATATGTCTTTTGTTTGTAGCGTAGTTCTCTGACTTTTATTAATATCTATTTTTTTCTGCCATTGACAGCTTCTCCAAATAACAGGTTTGTTAGACTTGGATTTGTTTGCCAGTTGATTGTCAGAGGTGGTGAATATTTTACACCAGGAACACATCATTTTTTAATTAAACCATTAACAGTAGGCCTACATCTGGTTGTTTACAGTTACAATCAAATCCAATGCAGTTGTTTAACTCTGTGAAACAGATCTCACCATTTCAACAAGTGTTTTGTGTGCACCACACAATGTGCATTCACCTGATTTACCTGAATGTGACACATTCGTTCCGGTGGAGGAATCAGCCTTTTCTCTTTTCTTTAGGAAATCACCCAAACAGGCTTCTTCTGTTTACACTGAGTCAGCTTTCACAATACTGGAGGTTCATCACTGTGTTTTTGCCTGTTAATGAACACCATGGTCATTACTAGTTTGATGTTGAAGGTTGCTGGCTGAAGTGAAAATGGTCCAAGGTTTGATAAAAAAAAATGTTGATCAGTTCACAAGAACTTGGAAATATGGTCATTACTCTTGTGTGCTAATTAGTGTTAGCAAGATGTGGGAGGTCATTGTCTGCCTGTGGCCCCAGCAAACACACACACACACACACACACACACACACACACACACACACCCTCGTGTTGTGTGTTTCCATTAGACCTGATTGGAAGTGTTGATTGATTCGGCTCATGTGTTGTCAGATCGGTGCAGGCGAGGCAGCCACTCTACTTTATTGGGACACGGTGGCAGACTGAGGACTGAAAAGAGAGCTGATTCAGCACAAAACACAGAAGATCAGACTGTAGAGAAGTTGGGAGACTTTAGTGCAAATTCACAAACATTTGATTCTGTCCTCAGCCTCAGCACGCACCGCCTGTTTCTGACTGTAATGTGCGGTACATTGGGGACTCCTGTCTGTGGTTAAGGTCAAAGAAATGGTTTGTGGTTTTAGTGAAATGCAGATAAATCACATTCAAATACTCATTAAGGAATATGGTTGGAATTAAATTTATTTTAAAACATGCTGTAATTTAGTATGAAAGTGTGTTTTGAATAATGCTGTGTTGGACTTCTTTGATTGCTGATCATTTTGCTCCACGGTTTTTGGATACACAAAATATTCAACTCAAATCGTACTTAACCGTCTTTTGTGAAGATTATAATGTTTAGTTTGTTTTTGAGAGGAGGTCAGTTTTATATTATTCTGCATTATATTTAAACGCGTATACATTTTTTGGTCATCTGTTTTTAGATACATCATCAAATTTGTACTTATGTTAGGATCCCTGTCTTTGCCAGTGTCTGTGTTTCCCCACCTTCCCTGCTTGTGCCTGTCTTTGGTGTGTGCAGCTCATCAGGCTCCACCTGTGGCTGATCATCCAGCGGGCTACTGGCACAGCTGTGTGTCATTCCACTAATCCCCTCCTGCAGCATTTCTGCGCTCAAATGGGGTCGTATTTACCGTATACACGAGAAGAGTCCATACGAACGGCCCCCTCTTGTGGTATTCACAACGTAGTAACTCTAAATTTTCTGTAAGCCTCGAGCTGTGACGTGTTTGTTGATGTTTACAGAAATGGCAGAGGACATGGAAGTCCATTTTTCGTTGGATGTTGAGCTAATATATTGTAATTTTACGCCATGCAGCGTTCTTCATAACTTGGATAATAGCCTACGTCTGAGGAAAATGCTGATCTTCCCAACGGCCTCATCTTTTCTCGCTGTGCCTTTGAATTTCATGCATTATGTTACCGCCCTGTTAGCTTGCTAAATTAAATCATCTAGACGTTGTCCATGTTGCCGTTGCCTAGCAACAGTGTTTTTACGACTTTACCACTTAAACGCCACGCAAACGGTAAACCCAACTTCCCATGTTGTAACCACGATCTCATGAGTTCCATTTGAATGCAGCATTCTCCACCCTCGTCAGATCACTCCATCAGTCAACACGGTATCCAGGCTCAGACCACCAGAGACTCTGTAAAATTGATCTCATCCAAGTCTTGGTCTGTTTAATACTGTTTCCTCTGCCCTGTCTCCAGTTGGCACTTCAGTCAGTCACCGGTTCAAGGATTCAGATCTCAAGCTCTGTAAGTTTACTTTGTAATCATCTTTGTTGTGTCTGATCTGTTTCCTCCACTCTGCTCCGGTTCAGTCAATCTTCACCTACCTGCTGCAGCCCGGCCTGGTTTCCTCGCCTCTCTCCAGCTCCACTCACCTGCTGCAGCCTGGACGCCAGCCTGCTCCGTCTCAGTCCTCCGACCACCAGTACGCTCACCTTGGACACTCCAATCCTTCGGACCAGCCTTCGTCCCGCAGCCCAGCCCCCTTATTCACTCACTCACTCATCTGCCACGTCCCCAGCTACACCTGGACTTAAATTGTTGTAATCTCTTCTGTTCAAATAAAACTGTTTAATTATTTTACATCTAGTCTCCGCAACATGCATTTGGGTCCAAATCCTCCACTACACATAACACTTTATGCTGAATGGACCTCCAAGAATAGACAAATTTGCAAAAGTACATGGAAACAGTTTATGTGAATAACGTATGTTTGCATGTTGAAGATCTCAGTTTTGTTTTGTTTGGCAGCACGTGTGGTGATAAATACTATTTACAGCGATGTTTTTAGACCTCTCAAAGATCCAATCAGTGTCATTTTAGCTTCTTCTTCCTTATCTTTTTCATCATCATCATCATCTTCTTCTCAGTATGCCATTTCATGCAAATGTGAATTGAAGAGTGATGGAAAACTGCACCACTTGTGAGAATGTGACCACGCACCCAGCTCGGTTAGTTAAAGATAATACAAGGGCTTTTATCAGTGGGTCACAGGATCAATCATCATCATTTTACTTCATTCAGCAACAGATAAGTGATTTATTTAAGCAAAAATATTTTTAGGTTATTAATCTAATGCATAAAACAAACAGATTAACCGTATTTCATCACATTTTCAGTGTGGTGGTTGTCAACTGTCAACTGAGTGGAGAATTATCACCACCAGCTGTTTCGACTAATACCTGCGTCATGATAATGGCTGGAAACACATTAACAAACAAGCCCTTTCCCATGCAGGTAGTCATGGGATTAATTGTAAACAGAAACCAATGATTATTGCTGCTTTAACAGAAAACCTGCATTATGAATGGCTTTGAAAGATGGCAGCAGGAGCTCACGAAGGACACTAATGAGTCTCATTACAGTAAAAGTGCTTAGTGATTTTAAAGCCTGATTTAAATGGACTTTAAGTCATGATAACTACTTCTGCTGTACCATTATTTGAGTAAGTTATCTCTCTCTCAATTTTATGAAAGCACACTTCTAAAGCACCATGTTAAGATGTACAAAGACTGTATTTGTTGCACGGCTGTTGGATTGCATCAAATTGGACAGGTCTTCATGTCACTGTATTCACCCCATGAAGCGGTCTGTCGTTGTATGTTTGTCGAACCACGTCTCCTCGTATTTGTGTATTTTCCGTCCTGAATGTCAAACTGACAAACTGAATTAGAGTTAGTACAGAACAATCAAGATCAAATATGTACGGCTGAGCTGCTGTGCTATATCATCCTCCCACCTCTTTTCTTTAAGCCAGCATGCTTTCCCTATCTCATAGCAGGAAATCAGCATACATATCAGCAGGAGCTGATAGGAAACGGCTCGATGATTGTTTGGCCACAGGCTGAGATTTTTGGCTTACTGGCTCTTTGGCTCGGAGCCGGCTGTCTGTTTGGAACCGAGACCACACGCTGAAGTCTCAGAACAACCGTCCCTGATCGCTCTCACACACAAAGACAACTGCTCGTTGATGGAGTCAGCAAACATTTCATCTACTGAGGCTGAAAAATCATTTTTCTCCCGGAAAAAAAAAAAAGCAGAAGAGAGAGCTGTGTTATTATTCTGGTATTTAGTATTGGATATGGGAAATGCAGCTGAAATAGTTTGAAAAACAATTCTATCATTTTTGTGGCAACAAAAACAAGGAGCACTTTAGGATGCGGCAAATCATTAAAACTACAATAACAGAAATCAGTGGATATGTTCATCAAACCAATGTTCAAATGTGATCTGACCACTAATCCCAACCACCAAAGGAATCAGGAGTTATTAGCAGTGGAGTTTCACTGTCTGTGTCAGCTCAGCTGTAACACTCAGCATCTCACTTTTTGTTGCTCTTTTAAAGTCAGTGAAATCTACAGAAGCAACCGTGAGGTGAAAACTCTGCTGCACACGCTGCAGTTGCTGCTGAGTATCTAGTTTTGTACTGAAGTAGAAATGACAAGTTGAACAGGCTGCAGACTGAACGTACTATTGAACTGAAGGCAAGTCAGAATCAGCATGAAGTGGCAGTCTGAACTGTGACAAGTTTGATCTTTGTACCGGAGAACATGTGAAAGGAGAAATGAGCGCTTAACTTGAGCAAAATGATTCTGAACTGAGTGAAGTCACAAAAAGTGAAAGTTTTTGCACCGCTTGAAAAAAGAAGATGCACCCCAGCGCGGTGCCATTTTGTTAATACGGGGCGCCGCCCCCTCCAACGCAGAGAGGGGAAAAAAACTACTTTAACATGTAAAACATAAATCAATTCTATAATAAAAGTTTGTAAAATACACCTGGTAGTCTGTCAGCGCCTGTGAGCATTCAATAAAAACTATTTACAAATTGTATTTAGTGAATTTCTGTGTAAATACATACTCTGCTGCAGCCAAATGAGAGTGAATGCAAGTTCTTCAACTTTTGTCAACCACGGGACATGAGACTGCTTTTCAATTGGTTGTATCTGATTTTTCGGGTTCAGATTTTCCGAGGATGTCCCTCTTTTATCAGGCAGCGTAAAGCCGAACTGTGGAAAATTCGGTTATTTCTAAGGATGAGACGAGTACGCGGCTGAAATGAGTATCCGGTACGCATAATGTGTTTTGACGAGTACGAGTATCACCCGAGTAAATGTGTCAATATCTGTGTTGATGAAGACTTCTAACTAGCTGTGTGCACACGTCGGGGTAAATGAACCAGTTGACAAAACTCATGTTAACTTGCTAACATGAGACTCATTAAAGGTTTATAAGCTAACGTTAATCGTTTTATTAATATATAATAAATGTGTTCTTTAGGGAGACCCCTGCACTGGAACCCATTGGGTTCATACTATCTGTAAAGAGCTCCTGGACATCACATCATGCACATTCACAACTGAAGACGAGACAGATTATTGTGGGAAACCTTTTAATAATTTCTTAACATTTATACTGACTAACTTTTTCAGCCCTTTTTTTTCTAAATTTTAAGTTTGAATGCAACTTAAAGCGCTGAGAAGATCAAGTCATGCTGGCAGAAGATTTTCCACAATCTGTTCCTATTACCAGCTCATAACTGATCTGTAGAGCCTTAATAAATGGTTTATTAACTGTTAAGAAAGCCGTTATTTACAGCTTATAAAACCTTCATAAAGGGTTCCTTATCAGACAAGGTACGACAATGACAAACAGTCTTGTAAAACTAATGGGATTTGGAATAACATTTAACTCACCACATTAAGTTTAATTAGATTAAATTAAGCTGATGCTACAAACCTTGTGCGTTCAGACACAACACACAGACGTGACAGGGTTTTATACAAAGTCAATAGAAAGCTGTAATGAGAAAGAATGAAATTGCAAAGCAAGAATTTGCTTCACCTTCTGTCTGTACGTATACTTCATATGCACATATAAATAAAATAATAATAAAATAAAATTTGCACAACAGCTACATTATTTTGGTAAAACTGAGTTTGTTGCTTTTAGTGTGAAGCTGATGGAAACATTTTCTAACATCTCATTTTCACATCAATAAAGTTTTTACGAGCCAAGACATTTGTTAAGTTTTATTACCAGCGTGACCGGATCCTGTAATCACAGGTTTGAAAGTAATTATTCACTTGGTTCTGGAAACTACAGACTTTCTCTGCTTCTGTCTGTGTTGAGGATTTCTGTTCATCATTTCCTCCACAGCAGCTTTGTATCACAAGGCATTACTAACTGTAGCTGTGGAGTACTAATCAAGAGTCACTTTCCTCCCGCTGACCTATTCAGCCCCTACAATTACAGAGAAAGTGATTAATTGTGCACTGATGCACCTACTGTAAAACACTGTGGAGATGAAGAACACGTGGACTCCTCCTTTCCTCTGCCTCATATCTGCCATCTCCACCAATGCTTTCTTTCCTATTTTCAGTTACTTGACTCTATTTCGCTCTGCTTTGGCTTGAAGTGAGAGAAACCTAATTTTCCTTGAGACACAGCAGCTTTTATTTTGTTTTTCTCAGTGCACAGTGAAGCAAACAACAACAGAGAAAGCTGATTCACAAAAACCTGAAGCAGGTAAAATCCTCCAATCTGCAAAATTTCAAACCAAGATCTCTTGGGACACAATGTGGGAATGACAGACTAAATGTAGCCAATCGATTCAAGCTACGAGAGTTTGTACCTGTTTCATCTGACAGAAAACTCCTCGCGTGGATGCTCATTCCACTCCTCGCTAGTGAAGCAGTCGCTTCCAGGGCCAATCAGCGGCAAATATGTTGTTACATCCTGTAATTCAATCCACTCGTTTAAACCACTTCATATAATTTTGAAATACTCCTGAAATCTGATCTTCAAACAAGCTGCTCAGGGAATAATGGCCAGAGACATGATCAGACTTCCGTTTGGTGTCTCTGTGTGAGCGATGAGACGTGATGAGAGCTGCTGGAAGACTACAAGGCCCACTCGATAAGTATTATGTCTGAAGTGATTGTGTGTTGGAGCTGCACATTTGGTGAAATTATGCAGACCAACACACCCTGGTGAGAGGAACAAAGGAAACATCTTGCTGTTTACCTCCTTTCATTGTTGTCAAGGTGTTGGGAAAACCAACTTTCTCACTTCTCACCAGGAGAGGTCATCTTATTGTTTGTGTTGCAGGAATATATTGAAATTACTAACAACAGCAAAAAAAAAAAAAATAATATTTGAAAAATTCAATTTCAAAAGGTCAATCTCAATCGGCCGGCAAATATTCCAGCATCAAGACTATTCACGCTGGCAGCGATGTGAATTTAGCCAAGTTGCAACAGTTAAAAAAAAAATTCAAAAATAAATCGTGCCAGTTCGTTCTTCAGAAAAAACAATGGATTCAAAATGGCAAAACTACCTCTTAAAATCGGTATGGCTGGTATTAAAGTAGATTAAGGTATACCGCTAAAGGTGGAAAACTTTAATACTGTTGTAAACATGAGCTCCTTTTTCACTAAAACTGACGGATACTTTAATGTGATGTATTAAACTGCACATCAGTCAGTCCTGATACAGCGGCTGGACAGACAGACAGGCAGGCAGCCCATCTGAGAAGGAAAGAGTTTTGTTTGGGAATATTTGGGATTCAGAGCTGATGATACAAGTGAGCCGACCAACAAGGACGAAGCTGTGTGTGTGTGTGTGTGTGTGTGTGTGTGTGTGTGTGTGTGTGTGTGTGTGTGTGTGAGAGAAGGTGGGTGCACATCTTCTGCAGGTGTGGAAAGAATATTCTCCACAGCAGAAACTCTGGATGTCACCTGATCTACACAATGTGACTGGTAAATGCTTTTAATGCGCAAAGGCTCCGAAAACCTTCAGTTTTTTTCGACACGCAATAGCCGTGTCAAAATACTCATGACAAAAAACAAATTTTTCACAATTTAAATAAAATAATTTTAAAAAACAGATCCAAAACATGGAACAAGTGACTACACCCCTGCATTTATTACGCCTTTAAATCCATCCAATTAGACTCAGATTAGGTGTCAAAGATTAGAAGCTTCTTTGGGAGTGACAGACTGTTTTATTTAAACCTCTGACTTTGAGGCTTTGCTGTTCTCTTGGCTGTTGAAGTGTTCAGTGTCATCATGCCGAGATCTAGAGTTTTACGAGGTTTTCAGAAATTAAAAAAAGTTTGTGGATGTCTGTGAGTCTGGCAAGGGGTTTAAAAAGATCTCCAAATTATTTGAAATAAATCTTATTATCTGCTTATTTTTCCAGGACTGATTGCCCCAGCAAGCTCAGCCCAAGGACAGACTGTTTAGTGCAAAAATAAGTCTTCAACAAGCCCAAACTTTCACCACAGGATCTGCAGGTAACTTTGCAGCTCGTGGTGTCAAAGTGCAGGAGTCTCCAATCAGAAAGAGATTGAACAAATTTGACCTGCATGGGTGGCGTGTCAGGAAAAAGCTTTTACTGTCCAAAAAGAACATCAGAGCAAAAAATAGTTTACTAGTCAACATGCAGGAAAAGATCAGGTCTTTTGGAGTAATTTGCTCTGAACAGATGAATAAAAGATAGAATTGTTCGGCCGATGAATTTCCATCCACCTTTGGAAGCAAATATAAGATACAAATTGGGATCAAAAGGTAAAAGCATGTGCTCAACAGCACATTAATGACCTTGCTGACTGTAGCTCTTCCTGCTTTAATTTCTTTCATTTTGGCTCCCAAACAGTCCTACGTGTTAGTGTTCCCATCAGATTGGCAAACACATGTCTGACTTTCTCCACAACTGCAAAAAGCTTCAGTTCACACTGAGCTGATAAAGTGGAGGAGAAGGAAGGACGTCGCTGTGGATGGGATTTAAATTCATATGAGATTTCCTGACTTTCGCTGACTTAAAATGTAATTTCACAGCCTGCAATGAACCACAAAACAGTCGACGTTTGTGCTGACCAGACAAAATGAAGCCACATCTTTTGTAAGTTGCAAGCTTTATTTACTAATTTATGGTTGTTTTCAGTACAAAACTTTTGTTAACTGTCTAAACTAAGCAAAATATTTCTTCTTAAATGGAACCAAAATGAATGAATTTCCTCAGGCTGTTCGCCTAAAGATTCTCCTCCGCTGGGCTGCAGCAGAGCAGTGAGGAAGACAGCATGGAGGGCTCCACCTCCCATGTCTTTTAGATTAATAGTGGTTTTACAAACTTTACATCTGGCTTTTTTGTCGGCTACCATCATGGTTTTATAGCCAAAGCGCTTGAAATTAATATTTCCCTGGCATGTTTGCCTTTGTTAGCAGCAACAGGAAAAAGCATCTTGACAAACTTGACTGTTGATGAGCCTGAAAAAATACTTAAAGAAAACGTTATGGAAAAATGTAAACATGCTACAAATTCCATGATATACCATGATTTCACCCAAAAGATTATTAAATCTCCTGACTTACCATGTCTGGAATAGCCTTTTTATTATGTTAATGATATTCCAGAAATTACATGGCCAGTGAGAAGCTTGTAAATTAGAGAAGCAGCAAGTTTGCTCGAAAACATTCACTCGTTTTGTTCCAAACCATCTCCACTTGACATCCTACCGACACATAACTCCCCAAATCAAAAACCCCCTTTAGTTTCTCCAACTTGTGGCTGGTCTTTAATTCTCATTCCTGGTCTGAGGTGAAGTCTGACAGCTAAAGAACAATATCAACAACTGCAGCTCTTCAGTCCCGCTGACGGTGGGATTCATGCAGTGCTGTTCAAGTTACCGAGTGCTGCGTGTGTCCGAGTGCTTTCGTAGACCAGTCCACCTGGCTGTGTTTCCAAGGCCCTAACTTTAATTTGGAGCCCATTTTCAGTCCATTATGCCGGGCCACTGGGGAGGCCACAGCAAATTAGAACTATCTCTACTCCACTGACTTCATCATTAAAATTAAAATGGCACTCGCTGCACCCCACCTGTCACGCACACACACTGACCAGAGAGCACACGCAAACGTAGCCGCATGAACATGCGTGCAGATGTGTGCACCACACCGCACAACTCTGAACATGAAAAGCCCGACACACAGTTTTACTCTAATTGACATCCTTTGAAAAGACACAGTTGTGCAAAATGGACGCCCATCCGGAAACACTCACACTCTCACACACACACTCTCACACACACACACACACACACACACACACACACACACACACACACACACACACACACACACACACACACGGGGAGTTTTTTAGGCAACGGAAAGAGTCCCTTCACACACAGTCAGTTTTAGTATCAGTCGCTCATTCGGACGGCGTATTAACTGCCTCTCTGCCGATGCACGTGTGTGTGTGTCCTCGTGTGTCGGCCAGTGGGGGGTTGCCTTTGATACCGCGGCTGGTCTAAGAAGTAAGAGTGGCCGATCATTTAGTTGATATAGCTTCACAGCCTGCCTCTGCCCACACTGTGGCCCAAACAAGATCGATAGAGAAGAATAGAGGACACCCATAGAGCGGGAGAAAAGGAGAGGAAGGGAATAGATGTACTCATATCAAAGACCTCGAGGCCTTGCCTGTGGTAATCACAACCGTAAAACTCGATAATTACAAAGGTTTCTCTGTAAACAGGACCGACTGAGGGGGGAGGAAACAACGCTGGTGTGGGTGAGTGTGTGATGGCTGGCTGGTGTTGCTGTGCGTATGTTTTGGTATATATTTTATATGCTTTCTCTCCACAAACTGTGTGAGTGAATTCATTAAAAGAACAAATTGTGCACTTATTCAAATGAGATTGAATGGTTTCAATTCAAGTGAGTCTGAATGAGCGCCGTCAACCGTGTCCGTGTGTGCACTCACAGGTTCGCATGTCTTCGTGTGGAGATCTTTACGCGCCAGTCGCTGCGCGTGTGTGTCCGTGTGCGTCTGCGTGCAACACGTTACAGCCAGTAAATAGCATCAACTTTCCGTTAATACCCTGAAAAAAGGGCGACTTAGGCGTGAAACTTAGAAGTGAGTGTTTTCCTCATGGAGTCAAAAAGAGGAGGAGGCGTGGAAATGAGATGAAATGGAGAGGGACGAGAGGAGGGGGAGGTGGGTGGTGATGGGGGAATCACACACACACACACACACACACACACACACACACACACACACATAACGTTCAGCTGTGCATGCTGCTGGAGCTGGAACAGACTCAATGTCTACCGGCCGGGAAGTTTGAGGAGCGTCTTTCTGCTCCTGTACAGTTAAAGACAATTGTGAGAATCATGCATGCAGTACAGAAAAAAACAGCCTAATGTGAAGAAGACTTCTTGTGACTCATATGAGTGTCATAAGATCAGCACACAAATCAGCTACAAGAAAAATATTGGCGTCTGAAAAACATGTTTTAAGGAAATTTGGATGATTTAGGTTGAAATAAAGAGCTCAGAGTGAAGAAGTGGATTTAAATCATTAATATCCTTCAATGGATGTCGATAGACAGAAACATACATGCATATACTGTATGTATGTACATATATGTGAGTATATATATCACGGATGGGCATTTCAAGCGAAAATACTCTTCGACTATTGATGTGGAGAAGCTGCTCGGTTGGCTTGGAAAAACACAAACACCTGCTGTCATCGCAAAGCAAATATATTTATGCTGCAGCATAGGAGACAATATTTCCTCTATGCAGTCTCAAAGAATATGCATTCAGGTACAGCATTTTATACTGAACAGAGATTTAAGAACTTCGTTTACATTGGTCAGATATACATAGCACATTGTTTTCCGAACCATGTAAAGATGATTATGAAACAGAAATCACAGTGAACAACTCATTTCTTGTAACAAACAAACACAACACAGCAACCCATAATTTAAGAGAAAACAGGTGATTACTACATTACATTACATTTCATTTCATTTAGCTGACGCTTTTATCCAAAGCGACTTACAATAAGTGCATTTCAACCATGAGGGTACAAAACCCAGAACAAGAATCAAGAAAATACAATTTCTTCAAGAAAGCCAAACCACAAAGTTCTCTCAGTAAGTATCATTTTAAGTGCTACTAAAGTTCAACTATTCAAGGTAAAGTCTGAAGAGGTGTGTTTTTAGTTTGCGGCGGAAGATGTACAGAGTTTCTGCTGTCCTGATGTCGGTGGGGAGCTCATTCCACCATTTAGGAGCCAGGACAGAAAACAGTCGTGATTTTGTAGAGTGTTTAGCTCAGTGAGGAGCAACAAGCTGATTGGTAGAAGCAGAGCGGAGGGAGCGGGCTGGGGTGTAAGGTTGGACCGTGTCCTGGATGTAGACTGGACCTGATCTGTTCGTAGCACGGTACGCAAGTACCAATGTTTTGAAACAGATGCGGGCAGCTACTGGTAACCAGTGAAGGGAGCGGAGGAGGAGGAGGAGGAGGAGGAAGATTAGGAGGAGGAGTGGAGTAGTGTGAGTTAATTTGGGAGGTTAAAGACCAGTCGAGCTGCTGCCTTCTGGATGAGCTGCAGAGGTCGGATGGCACTAACAGGTAGACCTGCCAGGAAGGAGTTACAGTAGTCCAGATGTGAGATGACCAGAACCTGGACCAGAACCTGGACCAGAACCTGCGCCGCCTTCTGAGTGAGAAGAGGACGTATTCTCCTGATGTTGAGCAGCATGTATCTACAGGAACGCGTCATTGCAGCGATGTTGGCAGAAAGAGAGAGTTGACTGTCGAGTGACTCCGAGGTTCTTAGCAGTCAGGGTCGGGGATAACACAGAGTTGTCCAAGGTAGTAGTCAGGTCGAGGGTGGGAGAGTCTTTCCCTGGAAGGAAGTGCAGCTTGGTCTTGTGGAGGTTGATTTTCAGGTGGTGTGAGGACATCCACTGAGAGATGTCAGTCAGACAGGCAGAGATTCATGCTGCTACCTGTGTTTCAGATCGGGGAAAAGAGAGGATCAGTTGGGTGTCATCAGCATAGCTGTGGTAGGAAAAGACATGTGAGTGAACGACAGAGCCGAGAGAGTTGGTGTACAGAGAGAAGAGGAGGGGACCCGGGACGGAGCCTTGAGGGACACCAGTAGTGAGAGGACAAGGTTCAGACACAGATCCTCTAACAGATCGGTTAACCGGTAGGTGCAGTCGTTGAGGTAGGATGAGAACAGGGAGAGAGCAGACTCTGAGACACCGAGGTCCTGAAGGGAGGAAAGAAGGATCTGGTGGTTCACTGTGTCAAATGCAGCAGAAGGTCTAGAAGGATCAGGACGGAGGACAGAGAGGCTGCTCTAGCAGTGTGAAGCTGCTCAGAGACAGAAGGAGGACCGTCTCTGTTGAGTGGTCTGTTGAAACCAGACTGGTGATCAAGAAGGTTATTATGGAGGAGATAGGAGGAGAGTTGATGAAAGATAGCTCGTTCGAGAGTTTTGGAAAGAAAGGGAAGAAGAGTAGTTGTTTACTTCAGCCGGGTTGAGGGGGGGTTTCTTCAGGAGAGGGTTCACTCTCACCTCCTTCAGAGAATTCGGGAAGCAGCCAGTTGACAGAGAAGTGTTCATAAGATGGGTGAGAAAAGGAAGAAGGTCAGGAGCAATAGACTGATTATGAATCAGTAGTTAACATAAACCATACGTTTATTATAAAGTTTACTTTCACACTATTCTCCCCCGTCTGCTTGTTTGTTTGTGTCTCGTGAAAAAAGACGTCTCCTCTTTTTGCTCTTCTTGTCTCCCTCAATGTCTGCAGGTCTCTTGCCAACAACATCCACAGTCCAGCAGTGGAAATAGAACAATGTGATGACTGTTTTTGCCTGAAAAGAAAAAGTATTTAAAAAAAAAAAAAAAAAAAAAAGCCCATCTTATTTGTTTATGGTGAAATTTGAATCATCTTCAAACATGGATTGGAAAAACAAAGAGCAAACAATGTATGTATATTTTATGATTTACTTCTCTGGAATATTTGCTAAAACAATAAGTAGAAGCTGAGTCACTATAGAGCAGCAGTGGTGTACAATATACAATTAAGTCTGAATTTAGTGAATGAATTGGTTGCGCTGTGTAAATTTAGAACAAATCACACAGAAGACCAGTTCTTGTTCTTGCAGCAGCACAGACAGACTGTGTTGTCTGCAACTTCACATCCATCTGCACATCCAAAGTCTTCCAAAGTTTATTTCTTGTTTGAATGGAAATGTTTTATTGTATTGTTTGAAAAATTACAATGTCCAGAAGTGTGAGCAGCCATGGTGTGACATTACCAGGACCTCTTCATCCCTTCTTACAGGTTCAGGGTACATCTTTCGCCTACGGAGGGAACTTTCACACATAGAGATGTGCCCCATTAGGAAACTTACATATTTGTTTTAAATGCTAATGATTTTGTGCACAGGACTGTGGAGTAATTTAGACCAGCAGCCACTCATTCAGTCAATCATTAAACCAAGTGTTGCCCTCCGAGTGAAAACTAAGTTGCAGAGCTCTGGCTACTTAATGAAAAAACATTAGTCAGGCTGGTTCAGTGTCAACTCCTGCCTGTGGGTCTGGTCTGATTTAACAATGTTCATCTGTGTGTGTGTGTGTGTGTGTGTGTGTGTGTGTGTGTGTGTGTGTCCTTGCACTCTGCTTTTGTGATTCCTGATGTAACTGAGAGACAGAAGAGCAACAACAATGAATGTGTATATGAGTGTGTGTGCACATTGTGGCTGTGTATGTCTATAAATCTTTTTACAATGCAGAGCAGGGTCTGGCTGACAGGGGAAGGGATGCTGGGGGAGATGGAAGCAGCGTGAAAGGAGAAAATGATGAAATGGAGCAGAGGTAAAGGAGGGAAGCAAGGTGGGATAGAAAGAAGTGGGAGGGGGCCGAAGAGTGGTGAGGTCGTTGGACTGTGATGAACCAATAAAGCAGAGGGGATCAGAGTCTCAGTCATTACACAGCAAACAGTGGAGTCAGGTTGGAGCGGGAGTAGAGTCATAATGAAATGGATCACAATACATAAAAGCCCAAAAGCATGTTTAAGTTATGGGAGTGCCTGCAGGTGTGGCCCACTTTTATGGTAATTTGGTGAACGCAAATGCAAGCGTAGGTAGGAGGGGTAGATAATTAGGTGTGTCACAGCACAACTTCCATCATGGCCAATCAAATCAGCACAATATATTAACCTTAAAGAAATAAACTTCAACAACAGAGAGAAGGTAAACAGTGACTGCTTCTCAATCTCAACGATGTGTCCTTGGTAGGATGAGTCCTTCGCAAGTCAGGTCCTTCAGAGGCTCCTTCCTAACTTCATAATGGAACAGTCCATTGTATGCAAGTTGCGTCATTTTATTTATTTTAAAGAGGAATTACAGGCAAAGCATTTATCGCCCCCTACTGCTTTGTTATGGAGTACTTATATTCCAGGTGTATGTCATTGAAAATGTCCCTCTGATTGACTGTATATAAAAATGGACATAGTCTCCAGGTCTGAAGAGTGAAGCCAGAGCGAGAGCGTCATAAAGTTGAATACCACTGAGGGCCACTAGAGGCAGGCTCCAAAATACTTCTCTTATGAGATACCAAGTCAATAAATGTTTTCCACAAGTCGTTATGGTGTGCAGTCAGGTTGCTGGTCTCGGTTCATGTGCATTGTGCCTTTGGCTGATTCTTAGTCAGATCCACCCTCTACTTCAAATGTCATCAAGTCTGGCCCCTAAAAACCAGGACGCCGGTGCCCAAAATGACAGACTTAAGGGTTCAAATCGACACTTCACAAACCGTTGGCTTACGTCAGTGGTTTTTGAAGACACGTCATAGGTCAGTGTGTAAAACCCCTGATGCATCATTTAAAATTATCTGAACGAAAGACCCAGTCCTTGTTAGAATTTCGAAGGGCCCTAGACATTGGAAGAGTCCTTTAGTAGGATTTGATGGCGTACAGACATCCTTGAAATGTAGCCTACAAAGGACACATTCTTGAGATTGAGGCAAATTTGATGGACAACGTCACAGGAACCATAAAAAGCTGAAACCACTGTGCATGCTTGAGCATGTGTGTTGGTCACTTACTGTCCCTTAAATCTCTTCTCATGTCTTATCTCCCACCGTCACACAAATGATAATCTTGTAGCCAGTACTACAACTCCAAAATCCCCATTTCAGCTCGTCTTCTTTACTTTCCTGATCCCTCCACAACTCCTGAGCGCAATACTTTATAGTGAGGAATAAGTTCTCCCTTGTGTCCTAATAAATCTAACATCACTCCTATCTTTCCACCTTTCCATCTGACCACAAATTCACTCGTCACCTGTTAACTCTTCTCTTTCATTCAGTCAGTGCTGTCTTTCGTTTCTGCATCTGCGCGTCCAATTTTTCCCTCCTTTTGTTTTCTCATTTTCTTTTTCTAGATTTTACATGGCCTCTCTTTCCAGCTGAGTGGCAGCACTACATTGAACAGAATGTGAAAGTCTGGATAAATCTCTCTCCCTCCGCTCGTCTCCACTTCTCATCCTCAACCCACCCCCGTCATCTCTGCTTCTTCCTCCCTGTATCTGTCTTCCTCGATGTATCCCCTCATTTGTTTATCTCCTCACCTCTACTCACCTGCTCTCTCTGTGTCCCTCCTCACGCCGCCTCTCTCTGTCCATCGCTTTTATTGCTCTCTACAGCTCATAAAATACAAAGGGACGAGGGGAAAGCTAAATAAGGAAACAGACGCATTCAGAAGCGGAGGGTGATTGCTAATAATGATTGTGAATTGGACAGCCAGCATCCCAGCTGTGATTAAGCAAAAAGCCAGTGGTTGGGAAAGAGGTGAAAACTCAATTTCCTGTTTGTCTTCTAGCTTTTGTTTGGTAATTGAACATTTCTCTATTTTTCCAGGAAGTACAGGCCTCATCTCAGGGTTTAGCTGTGAAAATGGGCCAGAACCAATGAGAGAGGCAGATGGTTGATTGCTTACCAGGTTTCCCTTTACTGTATTAAAAACGATACGCACAGTCTTCACGGAAATGAGCGGGACTTGTGAGAACACATATTGATGGGGTAACAGAGTTCGACACAAGACCAGCTTCATTTAGCGCTCAGAAACATTGATCTACTAACTGCTCCATCAAAGGAGGGACAGGGCACAAACCTCAGGGAGTCTGCACCTTTCAAGCTTGTGGTCTGCAGCGTTTTCACGTCACTTTTTAGTATTGGCTCAACTTGCTTGAAACTCAGATGGAGGCGACGCTAAAGCTCGTGCCAGGTACCATTCCCGGACAATGGAAACCCCCCCAAAAAAGTAGAGTTAAACCGAGACGAGTGAGCTGTGTCAGTTGAGGAGGGGCTGAAGACACGTAGAGGGACAATTCTGGGACCTCAGAAATCACTGTTGCTGAAAACCGTAAAGGTGAGAAAGAGATTTGAAGAAATTTGATGCTTTTACTTCCACCTAATCAAAACTGTAAATCAATGAATGTTCTAAGCTTTGAAACATGGTGCTGGTGTTGTTTTTATAACAGATGTGGACGGTCACTTTAAAGGGACCTCTGGGATAAGAGAGGGTAAAGTATCATCACAACGAGCAGGACAATAGCTAGCAGCTCTAGTGTCTCCTGTTTTTATGATTGTCCATTCACATTTTCTCAACAGGAGAGTTCTGGTGGTGCTCTGTAGATTTTCGAGGGTTGATAGTAATGTTTTGTCTCGTATTTAGTGTTGTTGCTCAAAAAGCCTCGGAACTGGCATATCCCCAATCAAGAGGTGAAATCTGGATCAGTCGTACTAAAACATGCACACATGAGTTAAATGCCATTCTGTGTCATATTAAAGACAAAGAGAAGGAACTGCGGTCCAACTCTGGCTGCTGAACAGCTGAAGAAATGACTTTGTCCCATGTCTCTGTGTTAGCCTTATCCACTAGCATTGTCCACTCATCTTTCTCACACTCACACACACACACACACACACACACACACACACACACACACACACACACACACACACACACACACACACACACACACACACACACACACACACAAACACACACAGCTGAGTGTTTAAGGGGGCTAGACACAGCTGGATTGGCACCTCTTCACCCGCGGGCAGAGGACTGAGGTGAAGTAAAGCTGGCGTACCAGCAGGGTGAGGTGAAGTGGCTCTAATCTGCTCTCCTGGCATGAGGTGGCACAGGGCCGGCCCGCTGTGCCAAGAGTTATACTGGCAATAGGCGAAGTTGGCATCCCGCTGCGTCCGGCTCAGTGCATCAGCCTCCTGCCGAGCAACAGAGAGGCAGGAAATGGAGACGGCGTGAGGCCAAGTCAGGGGAGGCGGTGACAGAGAGCCGCAGAGACAAACAATGTGATACAGATAGAGAAATATGTGTTGAAAGAGATGTAGACTGTTCAGACATCTAATATCACAATGTCTCAAGCTGCTGAATTTTAAATGACAAGTAACTGACAAGTTATTATTGTTTGGCCTGTGTGATAAATCACTTAGTTTCAAAGAACTTTCTACTCTTCTTTTGGGGAAAAAGAAAGACAAATAAGAGTGACAGCTGAGGAAAGAACAACACGTCTGCCTGCAACATGTGACAGTCTGTCTAATACACTCCCTACTTTGCCGCCGACAGCTTAACGCTGTTCACACATTAAGTGACTCTAAAAGTAAAGGTCACATCACAGTTTTCATAGCTGGTGGTAAAGTACGTTTACACATTCGTGTCAGTGTCAGAAAGATCCATTCATGCTCATAAATATGAGGTCTGAGAGCACCCCAGGAGAATACTGGGTGCTGTCAAAACTTCCTTTGCACAGTGATAGCCAAACAATGAACCAGCAAAACCTTCTGTCAGCAAGCCACACGCAAGCAAAAAATCCTGCCTTCTTCCAAATTTGTTCATTAAACTGCGCTACAGGGATCTGTCAGCTCTCAACACTTCACCCCTTCATGCAGGGAAAAGTCAAAACAAAGTTTCAGATTCCATTAGCAAACCACTTGGCAGTTAACACTTAAGAAGATTGAGCTCACGTTCTCAGGCCTGTGTCTGTTGTTGTTGTAGTTGAAAAGGTAGCATTTGCTAAAACAAAGTGAGTTAAATGAGGAAACGCTTCGGTAAGATGAGACACCCAGAAAGCTAAGGTGTGATTAATCCATCCTTTTACAGCCCCTTTATTTTACTTTGAACCAGGTAATTATGTAAATAATGACCAGTATTCCAAGGAATTACATTAATATTAGGTGATTTTCAACCTCATACATTTACACCCAGGAATGCTCTCAGTGTACCAGAGTGGAAAATAACATAGTGTTGAGGTTGTAGAGTAGACTGATTTGAAGCATTTCTGGTTCCTGGAGTTTTGCAGAATGATCCATTATCGATATTTATATTTGGCAACAATTGCAACATGGGAGGACCTGTTTCATACTGCCCTGGCTCCAGTATTAAAAGACAATTTATTTGTATGCCTCCGTGCCAGCAACGGTTTCAAATTGTCCATTTGTCCATTCGTCCCAGTCTCATGAAGGCAATATCTCAAGAACACTTTGAGGGGATTTCTTCTAATGTTCACTTGGACTCAGAGAAGAACTGATTAAAAATTGGGAGTCAAAGGTCACCGTGGCTTTACAAAACACATTTGTGGACATAAATCAATTGATGTGCTAATCATGACCAAATGTGTAATAAGATAAAATGATGATTTGTTGAAATGTATATGCAAAAGAACAAAGGTCAACCTTGCTGTGACATTGAAAAAGTTCTTCAAAAACACTCTTCTCACCATTATTTAAGGCTATAACTTAAATTTGACCATATTTCACATTTGGTCATTCGTGATATCTTCCAGAATTTGTGCTTCTTTGCAGAAACATCTATAGTTGAAGCCTCGTCCACTGTCATGGCTACAACTTTGTCTTTTATCAGAGTCACCTTTATTGGCCAAGCATGTGAACACATACCATATAGTGCAAGAATTCATCTTAAATACATATATTGTACGAGTCTGGACGCACATATGCACACTGAGATTTGACCGTTTGTTGGGGGCATACAACTGAGAGTCGAGGAGATGATATCTGACTCACAGTAACAACAGCTTAGATCGGTATGAAACTCTAAGTTCGATCATCAGTTAGAATAATTAGCAACCACATTTCATAATATAAGGCTCTTCGATTAAGGATCTAACTTGCTAAAAGCAGATAATGGTACGATGTTGACAAAAGTAAATTCATGCCTTTGAATTTTGAGCTTGTAAAGCAATCTCCACAAATAGTTCCAAAGTTTGTAAATCAACTTTTGTAAACTTGTAAACATAAATCTTAGAGAAATTCAAAAAATTGTGCGTGACTAGACTGAACGGACACTGTTCCCACACTGTGTAACACTTATGTTAAAAGTATGAATTTTGAATCTGACTTCAGTGAAAATCCAATCACAGAGTCTCACGGCCCAATTTAAGGGCAGGTAGTCGTGGTTGTCTTCATCTTCGCTGCAGGTCCTGAGAGTTACTGTAGATTTTTAAGACTGACGATGGCACAGGCTTTTGACCCAGGTGGTTTTAACTGTATTTAATGTATACTGTAATGAATTATGTAAAACATTAGTCCAGTGAAACACAGTTCTGGCCCGCCACTCAAAACCTTAACTTCTGCGTGGTTCCTGAACACGCTCCGTGCATCTCAACTCTAGTCTCTCCCAAGTGGGAAACTGAGCGAATAGACAGCAATCTTCTAGTCCACCGTAGTCCATTACTATATATACGCAAGTAACGAGCCCACTTAAATTTTATGACCCATGCTGGCGTCTTCTGCTATCATTCCTGTTCAAATTGACTCATAAAACACATAACTTATTGTGCATTAAGGGTAATTTTTACTAGAGAAGCCTACCATGCACCTTCAGTATTTAGAGCATGTGTATGTTAAAGCTGTCATGAGCTGCTGTTGGACCTGCCTCTCTACAGTAGGATTACCAAGTTGAGGAGTAGAGAGAGCAAAGCTGTCAACAATTATTCCCTTTCAATCTCTGCACCTCGAAGCTTGGATGTCAGTCTGGTGAAATACCACCAAAAATAGTCGATGTACCCCGTGCTGTTACCTGTAAACATGCTCACAGCACGCATGGCCGTTTTCCAAATAACCAGCAGAGCAGAAAAGCTTTCCTTGTCCCACAATTCCTTCTGACCTAAATAGGCCAATATGGAAACATGCTCCATTTCCCTACACTGAACACCCCTCCGCCATGGGCCCGTCGTGCACAGTTAGTCCTTGACTGACTCCGGCAAGGATCCTGCTGGATGGAGCTACGTGGGAGCTACATATCCCCTCCACCAATTTAGAGCCCGCTCACCCCAGAGGTACCATTCAACTGGCGCCATCAATACTAATCTAAAGGTGCTGTTACAGAGTCATTCAGAAAGCAACCCATTCAACTGACCTCACCAACCACATCAACAAATACACAGCCACACTAACAAACTGGATGATAAACCAGGAGATCAGAATAATACAATTAAATGTGTACCACAACACACAAAAACAGCAGTCTATTTCCTTTTAGCTGTCTGACATTCCCTGTAGCTGCATTAGTAGAGACATTGGCTTGGAAAAGCCTTTGTTTGCCATCTGACCCGGCTCTGTGACCCAGTATTTGTCCCGGCTTTTACACATCTCTAACACCGCGCAAGAGAATGGGAAGGTCACAGAAAAGAAAGATCTGCATGAGCAAACACCCGATCATCTACCCTGCCTGTGATGCTGACCCTACAGGGTTTAAATAACAATGTTCAACCCTGGTTAGCAGGGATGTGCATGTGGCCGAACCAGAGCTGCAGACCTGGGTCCCATCTGAGTGACAAAGACAAATGACCAGAGATTAAACCCAACATGCTAAAATGATTTAAAAAAAAAATGGTATTCTTCTGTAGCTACTATTAGTGGAGAAAGTGGTACTGCATTGAATGTAATTTCTTTTCAAGAGAAAGGTGTCCCTTGCTTTGATGTTCAAACACAATAATGTTATAATCAGATTATTAATATGACACAAAGATGCAGGCTGCGGTGCCTTTGATTCTGGTCCGCTGAGACTGTTAGTGAAATGACTCTCAGCTTTAGCTCTGATGGGTCCTTTATAGCTGTATGACAGCTGGAATAAGCCGACCTTGCTCTTTATGGGACTGACTCCAGAATCACCTAAATTAAAAATGTTCTTCATTCAAACTCAATTATCTGCACTGGTTATTGTTAGCCAGCGTATCAGTTTTCCAACAACAAAACACTGGACCCTGGAATGCACACTGTATTATCAGGAGCATTTTAGGACCGTTTTAGGTTTATTTATATTTATTTACATGAGGGGTACATACTTTATTTGCCTTTCAGCCTGGTTGAAGATGCTAGGATGCCATTCCATGAGGTTGAGATAGCTGGTTAGACCAATGCATCACTAATTATGTGGTAAGGTGCATCTATGAGTGTATTTTACAAACTGTGCATAAATGACTGTGAGGTGGCGACTTGGAAATGAAGTCCACGCACCCGTTGCACTGCTACCGTGATTTTGACTGTCGTGGGCGCTTGCCGTATGCCGCCGGTTAAAACACCTACTGGCTAGTTGTTTAGCCAGCTTTGCTGCTAGAAATGATGCAATGTACTCATACTGTTGTTGTTGTTGTTGTTGTTGTTGTATTGTCACCAGAATGTTGTTGTTAAAGGTCAGATAACATTCAAAGAGATTGTTAAAACATCTTAAGCGTGTTACCAAAGAACATTTGTATAATGTATAACATTTTGGTAAGGAAAAAAAAAAATTAGGGCATAATGTTTTGACAATTTTATAAAAAAATATGTTCTGAAGTTTAATGCAAAATATTGTTTGAACGTTTTTAAGAACATTGCATAATTTCTAAATGGGTGCATATGAACCCTTTTTTTCCATTATTGATTTTGCTTTTAGCTTTCTAGATAAAGCATTAGCATGAACTTATTAATTAAGATTGGCTTTAAAAACACAGTCTAAACTTACTCAAAATCTCCAAGGGTTCCCCAGGCAATGATACTTTTCTCACCTTTTTACTTTACAAATCTTGCAGCCTGGATTAGTGTTCGGCAAGCACACCTGTAACTCTCATTACAAGAGGGTCCAACTATTGGCACATACAGATACTAAAGCCAGTCTGCACTGCACTTCCCTTGCCCTCGGCATTATTGATTACGTTTCTAATCTCTTGTTAAAATTGATAATAAATTAATAAATAAATGAACTATTACTCATTGTCTTTCCAAAATATTACAATACAAAATATGGATTAAAGGTGTTTTAACATTTCCAAACAAATCAAATTTGAGATAAAACTGCTGATAACTGTTGTTGTTGAGGAATTATGTGAAATGAAGTAAAAAACTAAAAAGCCTCAAGACACACTGTTTTAAGATCTAATCTAATAGAAATTTTGCATTGATTTATGAAGGTTGGAGACATTTTCAGTATTTGAGAGTCAATCACCCCATACATTTTGTTTTCAGGAATGAGATGCAGGCAGTTACACCGCAGATGAGAAAAATGTGCGAGGATAAACAAGTGACGGAGGTGATGAGTATGAGAGGAAGGGAGTCTTCCCTCCCCTTTTGGAGCGTGCTGCTTGGTAAGAGGTGCTTGGAAGCATAAATGGTTTATACCTGCATGCAGCCTACAGTAACTGACTCCAATCTGAAGAAGGCGAAGAGCACACGGGCCTTGGCCTCCAAATCTCATTTGGCTCCGGGACCCGAGGCCTGACTCGTTGATAGGAAAAAAAACGTGAATAACAGCAGAGACGGAGGGTGGTGGTGGTGGTGGTGGGCGGGTGAGGGGGGGTGGGGACGGGACGGTGGAGGTAAAAACTGAACTGAAAACGAGGGTAAAGGAGTGTCAGGGATACGGTGGAGCTCAGCTCGATGAGGGGAGAGAACGAATGAGACGAAATGGCAGAAAAATTGCAGGAGATCCAAAAGGGAGGGAGGAAGGTGAGGAAGATGTGAAGGTATAGGAGAGAGAGAGAGAGTGTGAGGAAGCAAACGAGTCAGGGATTTGTCTACAGGGCAGGATGGATTGGGAGAGTAAATAGAGGTTAGGGAGGGATAAACCGAGAGATAGCAGCTTGTTCTGAGGACAGACAGAAAGATGTGGCACATTGTAAGGTGAACGAAAGAGCAGCGTGTCAGAGAGACGAGGAGGGGGGAAGGAGTGATGTGGAAAAGATCGCAGACAGTGTGAAGAAAAGAATGGGAGAGAACAAAGCGTTTGAGAAAAGAGAGGAAGACTGAGGAGAATCTTTGGCTGTTTGTGCGTGTCAGAGAGAGAAGGAAGGAGGAAAATGTGTGCGAGAGCGAGGGAAGCGAGTGTGACTGATTCGGCCGAGGCGGCAGTAAAAGGTTCCTCTAATACAGCGGGTGGTGAGGAGATCGGTGCGAAGCAGCCTGAAGGATACACTCTGTTAGAGGAGAGGAAGGGTGGGGGAAGGCAAAGTTGAAAAAGTGATGGAGAGGAGGAGGAGGAGAGACAGTTTTCCCCGGGTTCTTCATAGCATCTCCTCCTGCTCCTCTCGTCAAATGTTCCTTTTCTATTATTCTTTTCTCTTCTGTCTCTCTTTTTGCATCTTCCCTTCTGTGTACCCGTAAATCTCCCTCCCCCTTTTTTGCTTAATTTTGGCATTTTGCTCTTTAAGCTGCAGCCGGCACACTCATTGAAATGGGAACCTTGAAAGCAAGATGTTTTTTCAATAAAGCAGGATGATCAAAGGGAGCAGAAAGAGGGACTCTAGTCCAGACATTTAACTGTAAACCATGTTGCATCAATTCATAACCACAAGGGACCGCATGCCAGAGAGCACTTAAATGAACCTCCACTCCTTCTCCCCCTCCCCCATCACTTATTATAATACACTTTCCCCAACCGTCACTCCCAACCGGCAAAACATCAGAGAGGGAGCTACCACCGCAGTACCTGTTGCTGAAACAAAATACAGGGAACATAATCGACTTCTAGGATGTGGGGGGTCCTTTCACTTCTTCCCCATCCCTCTATCCTTCTCTTCCTCCTGTCTTCCCTCCTCATCCTGTCCAGACTGGCCTTGGCCAAGTGCCCAGGAACAAGTGCTAGCCAACTTTGCTGGCAAGACGGGAGCTGGAAGACAAACTATCCAATACAGGCTGGGAGCAGATAGAGACGGAGAGGGGGACGCGTGGCTGGAGGGGGAAAAAACAGGAGGGAGAAGGGAGCTTTCAGAGATGCAAGGATAGTTCCAAAGGGAGTTGAGGTACAGCGTGCCGGGGCATTGATTTGCAATTCCAATGGAGCCTGCTTACAGTGAATTACACAGCAGCGCACTCGGGCTTAAGTGTGCATAAATAATCACAGCCAGCTCTGCCCCGTAATGGATGGTCCTGCTGTAACAAAGTTAGTGAGGCTGTCTGCCACAGAACAACATAAACATTAAAACCATTATGAGAAGTGCCAGGCTGGATTAAGTTTGCATGATGGGGCTCTTGACATGTTTGAGCTTTTGGTAAAAGGGCACCGAGAAGACCGCAGGACTCACGTTTTATGACTACAAGTAAAACCTATCTTTGTTTTACCAGCTTTACAATAATGATTTGTGGGGCAAGTGCAATAGTTTGGGAACTCCATATTGATAACAAATCCCTGCTTGATCAAAGCATCTAAATCACATTACAAGTACATCTTCAGTTATCATGTTCACAGCAAGCGAAGGTCCGAGGACTTTGCTGGGGCCTGTTTGTATAGATTTTGCATGATCTTTGCACTGGTTTCCTCCCTCAGTTCAAAGACATGCAAGTTATAAATCCTCCAAATTAAATGACAAAATATGTAGTTTGTCCATAAACTCTCTAAAACTACACATGGAAGTATTAATGTATAATCCAACGCTCCTGTCAGGAGGACAACGTAATTTGTCCGGGCGTTCTAAAACCATTAAACATCGCCGTTGGAATGGATGACAACAAAAAAAACACATGGTTAACAATCAAACAATATTGATAATAAATTAGAAATGTCTTGCAGCCTCCAGTGTTCAACTCTGTATTTGGTTGACCATCCACCCTCCTTGTACAGCCTTTGTTGCTCTATAATACTGACTTCCTTTATTTGCTCCCTTAATAATTCCCACAGCCACTCAAACGCTTTGTCATTTGAACGTAAACACACGATGTGTTGGGACATTTCCTGGAAGGAAACATGCTGTTGTTTTCCTCTCACTCAGATCCCATTGTAATGTCATCATTTTATGGGGGTAGACGCCATAAACTAATAAAAATTCCCTTGAATAGGAAAAAGTGAAGAACAGAATAAAGATCTGGATTGACGCAGAACAGTTGGGTTCTTTATAAGCTTACTGAAAGTATTGTTTTTAAAGTTTGGCAGCAAGAAGATGGTTGGCTCTCAGTAGCTGCAGTCAAATCTGATTGGTTGAAGTGAAAAGCGTGGGTAGCAGAATGGAGCTTCTGTCACTCACAAGCCAATCACTGTGGGCGGGCATCACATAAATGCCGGTGGGGATTCCTCAGTTCTCACCGGACTTCGAATGCACGTTCCGCTTCTGCCTGACTTCCGCCGCTGTTGCAGGTATGCGTGAGTGCTGCCGTGTTGTTTCTCTGTTTGCTTTGGTTATATTGGCTTTCTGCAATTTTGTAGATGATTTTGGGTCTGTTTTCTTTTCTATTGTGTTCCTGATTCATAGCCACAGGTTTATTTCCTTTCAGTTTAATTTTTGTTCAGATGTTCTGAAGTTTATTTAGTTGATTAAGCCTGGCAATTAACACTTTTCTTTCAAAGGATATTTGGCTTAATTAAGCTAATATTGCTTTGTGTAGTTTATTTTGTGGTTTATATTAACTTGCAAACCTGCAGTTCACCCTTTAACAGCCGAATGTGTGCTGGACGGTCTGCTTAGTTTCTTTTCTCCTTTTCTTATTTGTCTTTCTGTGAAGTGGAGCCTTGTTAATCGTGTTCCCTGTCTTTGTAGGAGCTGTAAAGCCTAAGGTGGTGGGGTTGGTGCCTCTCGGTGTGGGTGTCTCCCTTCCTGTGCTGCGTGGTTTGGTGCACCCCTGGTTCTGAACCCTTCTGTGTGCTTCCGTGTGTGTGTGTGTGTGTGTGTGTGTGTGTGTGTGTGTGTGTGTGTGTGTGTGTGTGTGTGTGTGTGTGTGTGTGTGTGATTGTGCGCACGCGTGTGATCGGGGGTCCTCCTCTTTTTGGGATCCTCACCTTTAACGGTCCATCTCCACTGGTAAGCCGAAGCCCTGAACATCTCTTTTAAATAACTGTATAGGTTAAGGCTCTTTTTAAAATTATATTTTATTGAATCACTGTGTTGAATATTGATTTTGTCATAATAAAGAATAATTGTTTGTAAAGGAACCACGTCTCCTGCTAATCAATATAACAAACCTGAGTACCTTCTGAGTTCTTGATAATGTGTCGGGTAAAACTTATACTTTAGATGAAATCCCTAAGGTGGCATTGTCGTACTCTTGATGAATAATAATAATAATAATTCATAATATTGGTCAATGTCCTGAAAACTCTAACCACACCCTCCTCACCACAGATGGAAACTCTTAGTAAGCTGATTGGGTAGAAAGAAGAAGAAAATCAAAAAGTATGTAATGGAGGCATGAAAATGCTCTTCCATATGTCAGTTGTGTGGTAGACAGTCTCGGATATAGTTCAACATATTAGGATAAATTATGCAAATGCATAAAATAATCAAATGCTCATCTTTGACTGATTTATTTTTAATCATTAGAACTGATTTTACCTGAAAAATATCCAGAGATTTTAAAATCACTTTCAATTTTCATCTCAGGTTTATGTCTAAAACTTTTTATTCGAGGATTGTTATGTTTCTTGTTGGCAGAGAACATTTTCATCAAAATGTATTTACATCAAAGATGGTCTGTCTTTTTTTACCCAATAGAAGGTGAATAGAAAACTCAGAGAAAAGGAACTGCTGATTTTGCTCGAGTCTTTTATTTTTCTTGCAGAGATCTTTTCTTGGCCATTGAAGTACACAATATATTTCAGCTGTTTCATTTCCAGGTCTTTTATTTTCAAAAATCACGAGTCCCACTGAGGACCCAACTCTCCACCAAAGTTTAGACATTTTAGTAACTCCTTGACAATGAAAATTCCATTCAATATCTCAGCAGAGCAAAGAACAAAGCAAAATAATATTCAACCCTATTCACACATAAATGCCAACAGGGTAATGTTCAGCGTTTTGAATGCACATTTTCTTTTAAAAACATTTCACACCTACAGTAAGCACTTTTTAGACAAAGCTTATGTGAATACTGTAGCTGCGGGATAGGAACTGGCTGTGATGGCGAAGTGCTTAAAGCCAGCCAGTGTCTTAGCTCACAGTGTTAATGTGAGTGTAATCTCCTCCATTCACACCGGTGTTACATGGAAGCAGGCATGTGTTGTTAACAGGCCCCTATGGAGTGCGAGCCAAAGATTAGCATGGTGAAGGCTTGTTGTAAACAAAGAGAGCAGCGCAGCCAGACACTAGACAGAGTGGCTTTTTACTCCACGTCTGAGTTGCCCGGCCAACAACAGGGAAGGGTGAAAAGAGAGAAAGAAATGCGAGCGATCCACTGTGAAGCAGAGGAGGATACATGAGAATAAAGACGGGAATAATAGTGGCAGAGCGAGTGGAGAGGGGTTGGGGGTGGCAGGTAAATATTGGAAATTTGTACTGTTGCACTGGCAAAGTCCTCCACACTGACTGACAGAAAGCAAAGGGATGAAAAGAAGAATGGAGGGAGTGTAAGAACAGATGGAGGGAGCAGTGACGGATGGCTGGGGGATGGATGGACGGCGCTAAACGATGCCATCAGTCAATGAATTAACAGCCCATGATGAGCCAGCGTGCGAGCCTGCGTGTTAACACAGGACTTTGTTTGCCACTGCTGCCAACAATCAACTCCGCCATGTTTGTTTGTGTCAAGGGGTGGACAGAGAGAGAGAGGGAGGAGAGACCGAAATAACAGAGCAGGGGAATACATTTCAGCACGGTCAACATGACTTCAAGATCTAAGAGGGCTATAGATTTCAGCTTTAGTTTGACTGAAAGCATGTTGAGCGCTCACACATGAGGTGAATAGTGATTGTCTTGTAAACAAAAGCTCATCAGTTTCTGGGATATATTAGACGGTAAGGGACCACTCGGTTCTGTCAGTGTTGGACAAACGGGCAGGTGTAAAGACCAGAGAGTTTGGGGAACAGCAAGTTCTGCAGTGCTTTCAAATAGCATCTTGGTCTCTTTCAGAGCAATTAGTAGGCATTTTTTACTCATATGTGAAAACTCCAAACAAATTCAGACATCTCTGAAGCGAACTGAAATGAGAGCATATCAAAGGTGGTCTCAGTTGGGATTGTTTTCCGATCCAAGTCCGGTCCAGTCCGGTCCATTGTGAACACAAAGCTCTCCAGGCTTGATACGTCTTTTATCATCACTAGGCTTGCCGTAGACAGATTATATACTATTGCAATATGACGCGATATAAATAAACCTGAACTGAATTATGAGGAGAGGATTTAGTCCTGGGTTGGGCTCAATGCTGTATAGTGTGAACAGAAAGAGGACCGAGGCCCCTTCAGAGCTGAAGTGGACCAGAAGTAAGTCCTCTTTCAAATATACTCACAACATGAATGCAACAGTCCGTTTCTGTCGGTCCATGTTTTGGTACGCTCAAGAAGGACTAAGTTTGGTTCATTTAAAAATGACGAGATGTTAAAGCACTATTACAGGATTGCTGCTAATGTCTTGGTGCCAGATACCACAGTGCACCTTCAAAGGCCTTTTAGAGGCCATAGCTTTGGTGTGTTGAGCTGTTCCAGCGGCACATGAAGGATGAACAGCAAATGAAGCACGGGTGGTCATAATGGTTTGGACTCATTCATAACTTTCTTCTCTTTGTTTAGATTCTGGTTGGAGTTGGAAGAACTCGTGGCTAATCATGAGTTTTCATGTGGAGGGCGTGACTATCATCAGGTAGGAGAATTGCCTTTTCTAAGCAATCAGCTTGATTTTCAAATTGTGGAGACACCTTTCACTTTTAGTATCAAGGTTTATATTAGTGATTGTCTGTGTTTACTTAAACATACCCTGTACAGATTTTGACCACAAGTGAAACAGTTCTTATTGCATTATAGGGCCAACACAATTCAGATTCTTACCACCCATGTCATGCTATTCCACTGATGGAACCATTGGTGGCAGTGAGACACAAAGCAGTGGACCAATGCACCAGGAAAGGTGGTGCGGAAGAAAACTGCAAGCAAGCAAACACAGATATACTGTAAACAATGCATATATTAAAATGTGTGGTTTGAGATATACATAATACATAATGTGTTTCGGAGTGTAAACACCAGTTTTGTTTGTCTATCAGAAAACTCTACAGGCTCCCTTTAAATGTAAGAAAAACACATTAAAGGGTCTGTTCACCCAAATTACAAAACAGCACATTTTGCTTGACGGTTTAGGTCAAGGTGCACAATTGTAGGTCTCATGATGACAACTATCTTTGTGACAAAATTACTAAATGATGGTGATGATGTTTCATTGGGACTAAAATGGACTAAACCTCAAGTATCTGGGGATCCTTGACTGGAAACGTGTCTGGAACTTGTTAACAGCTTTTTTAAAACCTCAGTGTTTGAATTTAAGGTTTTAACTCAAATTGTTGTGATGGCAAAAAGTGATTTGGTGTCTGATCACCGTTTTTTTTTTTTTGATCTGGTTCAGCGCTAGCAAAATATCCAGATTTGTTCACTAACCTCATACGGATCTTTTTATCCCCTCACACTCTTTTTTTTTTTAAATTTTTTTTTTTTTTTTAAAAGAGCTGAACAAAC
>NW_027185274.1:1840000-1880000 GCF_022577435.1 Embiotoca jacksoni
GTTTATACTTAGGTGGGTCCTTGTCCCCTGCTGCACCTCTACATCACCTGAGTGACTCCATGATCCCAGCGTATTTACTTTAGGTGTATCAAGTGCATTATAAAAAGAGGACAGTTTCTTCCTGGTCGCACAAATCAGACCAAATATTTAATTTGTTATACTTGACTTGAGCATAAAATCTGAAGTACAAAAGACTGTTATTTGTCTGTGTGTGTGTGTGTGTGTGTGTGTGTGTGTGTGTGTGTGTGTGTGTGTGTGTGTGTGTGTGTGTGTGTGTGTGTGTCTGTTGCATTTATCAATGAATATCAAAATGACAGATTTTTCTTTCATTTTTAAATTTTGGATTCTAAATTCATTATGAAATGAGGAAATGGCACATGGATTGAACTGTTTTAAGGCTGATTCCTTTAGTAGAAAGTAGATCCTCATTCAAGTTTGTGAGTTCATAATGGGGAGACTTTTAGAAATGAAAATAGATGTTGAATTTATTTCAGCAATTCTCCAAATCTTCGAGCACCACAAGACAAATTTCACCCAGAATTGTGAGAAAAACTCCTCGGCTTCGTTCAGACTGCGGGCAAATCAGATCTGTTTCTCTGCAAGTGAGCGGTTTGGATTTGGTTTGTCCAGACATTATTAACACATACAGCAACAACATACATGTAGCTACCATGGTGACGCAGCTTCCCAATGGGGAAGCCTGACAAATAGAGGTCCATCATCTTGCCATCCAAACCATGGTGCTGTTAAGTCATGGTGCAGAACTCCTCTAAAATCTCCACTCTCTGAAGGCGCTCTGCTAGTTGTAGCTTAGATTGTGCTCACTCTGTCACTCTGTCACTCTGAAAATGATGCCATCGCTGTTGTGCCTGACGCAAGAAATCAAATCTGAGCCAGCGGAGCATCCGGAGATGCATCTGCAGAAATCTGATTGGAATCGCATTTCAAACCGTCTCCAAATGCGGTTTGGATCCAGTTTGCAAAAATCTAATTTCAGGTGTCCAGACTTTCAAAAATCTACCCAGCAACATTGTGGACATGGCAAAAAAAAAATTGTATTTGTCCTGCCATGCTAAACAAGGCATTAGAGCCTGAAAAGACTGGGCAAGATAAGCTCGGCGTAAAAGATATTAAAAGTGAGATAACACATTTTATTTTGTAATTTGGATGGGCTGACTCTGTAAATGAATATTAAAAGCAGTACCTGTATTGGAAGAGATTGTTGCCCCTGCTAAGCCCATAAAAACCCTGCCGTTTGCGAGCGATAGCTGCTTATCTACTCCTCAAACCAAAAGGAGAAATGAGAGTCAGTTCCCTGCCAAGTCTGACTCATTCCATTTCAAGTTGTAATTTAAGAGAATCCAGTGTGGTAGATCTGCGTGATCTACAGACGGCAGGTTAGTTAAGGATAGAATTTTTCCATCGCAACCCTCCTTAAGTCGCTCTAATTCTCTCTCTCCTTCCTCTGCCTCTGATTGAGCCATTAAGCCAGCCAAGCTAGCTGATTAATATACTGTGTGTGTCAGACTAAATTGATTCATTGAAGTAAATGATTTGATGAGGGGTCAGTCCACAAATCTCACAGGACTAATGTGAAGCTAATGGCAAATGACAACAGGACTGAGCTAAACACAAAGACAGCCTGCGACTTCAAGGTCAGAGGAGTGAGCCAATGCACAGTTTGGGGTTAAATCGAAGGGCCGGCACAAGGAAAGGTAAGTTCTGCAGTTAGGGAAGTGGTTCTTCACTGAAGACCCCCGCTGTGTTCAAAATGTTGTACTTGTGTACTAACACTCACTATTTTGAGAGCATTACTGCCTTCACACAGTCAGTACAGATACATGCAGTTCACTACAAGTACCAGGATGATGCACTCAAAACGCTCCAAAAAAAAAAGGATGAAACTCTGGACACCTTCCACCTTAAACGGTAGCCATCTCGGCTCCGTAGAGGAAGGGGCGTGGCCACTGACCTAAAGACTTTTCAAATTAAGGTGTCTGAAGTAACTGCAGCAAACAAAAGTGTCTCTGTTTCAGTGCTGCTGCTGCTGGACAGAAGAATCAGTGTGTTTATTGAGCGTGTTAAACAGAGGACACAAAAACACGTTGACTTCTGGGTGAAATAATTAAAGCTGCAGATATTGTGGAGGGTGATGTGTTCACATGCTGAGGTTATTTCCGGTCAGTGCAGAACAGCAGTGTGAAACAACTCTGTCAAAATTCCTGCACTACACAAGTAAGAGTCCTGAGATGGAAGAGCACTATTTGTTAGTGTACTGAGGGAAGTACGTCATCTGGAATCAGCACCAGAAGTAGCTAAATAAAAGGACACAGTCGTATTTCAACAACCAAGATATGATTGTAATAGAATATAGTATTCATCCATGAGTTTGATTTGCTCAATGTCCATCTCGTGGATTTCAGCCTCCATTTCTTAATTATGGTGAAATAAATGAAAGATGTCATTTGAAAAACTAAACCGCAATACATCTTTCCAGAATCAAATTCTTGGCCAGTTAGGCTGCAGTGATGTGTTGTTCATGAATGTTTTCAGATGGACAAATCACTTTCTGAAATGACCCGCTCGTTTCTCAGTTCAGTCGAGCTCATTCAACCAGTGACAGTGCAGCGATACAGCCATTCACTGAGTGACCAAGCGGCTAATGTAACCGGGAGTCAGCACAAGATAATCAATAGGTCTTAATCAACAGCCTAATTTCTCTTGTGTTTACACTTCCAAGTCGCACACACCTTCAAGTGCCCCATTGTTTTAACACACAACTGAAAATGTGAGGCAGGTGACCGTAAAGCAGGGGGCTCCAACCGGAAACCGTTTTTCCTCTGAGAGCTACTTTGACAAAATGAAAGTGTCCGAGAGCTACTCATGTTAAGTAACATTTATTCACGTAGCTGAGCTCCACCCACACCAGCTGAATGAGCTTCTTTTATGTGAACGATAAAAAATGTATACTCAACACGTATTCTGTTAGCCTGACTGTGGCTCACAGCTTCAGTTTCCTTCGCCGTGATAACCGTCTGGGAAGTCTCTGGAATAAAACTTCAGACTGCTAAGAGACCAAACTCGTGCGTTTTACTACAAACAGTTCAAGAACAGCTTTCAGTTGACTTTGGGTATGCCTTGAAGAAGCGTTTCAGTGAGAAAACTTTTAATATATCAGGAATTACAGACAGAGTTTTGTTTCGCTTGCCAAAGCGACAGCACTACGGCTTCAAAAGACAAAAGAGGGCTGTGAGGACGACACGCTGTGTCACTGTTCAGCAAATAGGACTACACAGTTGTAGTCTATTCAGGCACAGAACAGTTTAGTCAATTCATCTTTTTAATACACTGATTGTAGTGATTTGGGACACTGAAAAGATGTTCTTCCTCTTTTCTCTTCCTCTTTGCACATCATGATCTGATGAAGACCTGACAGATCGTAAACTTTGAATAAAATGAAATCCAAGTGTTCACATATCTCTCCTACATGGTTTGATAATATAGAATATCAGCAACCCTATTCCTATACATTTCTTATTCAGGGTATTATATACTTTTATAAATTGTTCTTGATTAAAGCAGAAAAGGTTCCCCACCACGGCACTATGTTTTTATGTTGAACATGTCATTTTGTCGAGCCAAGATTAGAAAGCTTTTAGTCGCAACTGGATTCTGGGCAAAGTGGAATTTTTAGACTTTCAATTCACTACTGACGCAGGATCCTTCTCCAGTAATACGAATGCAAGGAGCCAGAAAATGGGAGACAAAAATGAAAGATGGATGAAGAAGAGAAAATGTGACAACCTCTAAATAGGATCAATTTGGGAACTAGTGTAAGAAGACACATCTAAACCTGCTAAAGCCATCCATTTTTCCAGGCTGCAGCCCCATGTCGCTCCATCACTCTCCCACAGAACCGTAACTTTCGTGTTTTTGAGAGTGGCTCGCTGGCTCTGCATGGGAGGGCTGAGTGTGCGCCCGTACCCTCGCAGGGGGAAACATCAACCAAATGACTGAATAATTGAATGACCAAATGAAACAGCCTGCGCCACCGAGCGGATCAATAAACTCTACCATTCTCCATTAGGTATTCACTGCTACCCCTCTCTCCTCTTTCCATCTCTAAATTTCTTTCTTTCTTTCTGTTCCTTTTTCCCTCCTTTTTTTTCCTGTCTCTTCAATTATTCTTATTGCCTGCTATCACTATGTGTCATTTTTCTATTGTTTGTCCTTCTCTCTTTTCTTCTCTATCTCCTGCTGCCTCATTCTTTATCCATTTTCTGACTGACTATCACTCCCACTCTCTTCCACCTTTCTCTTTCTGCCTTCTCTTCATTCTGGTCGTCCTCCATCTTATATTCTCTCTCCCTCTCTTTTAAAGTGCCCTCCTCTCTCGCTCTCTTTTCATCTCACATTGCAAACATGGACAGCCAGCTTTCTGTTGTTTCCCATATTTATTGAGTATGACAAACCAATTTATCAAGTCAATATTAGGCTTTTATTAAAAAACAGACTATGCCAAGTCTATGGTCTACCTCATGATGGATATGATGCAGTTTGACTGATGATTCATACATTGCAGATAAGATAAAATGCTAGCTGTGACTTTAAATTGAACAGACTAGTAGAAGCTACACTAAACTGGTATGAGATTGTCTATCAGCACTGAAAATCAACAACTGAAGCAAAGCAGCTTCAACTAAAGGCACTCAGAGCCACCTTCACGGACCTAAAGTCCCCGTAAAACGAGTTTCAATATTTATTAGGGCCCGAGCACCGAAGGTGCGAAAGCCCTATTGTTATTCAAGGAATTATTTTTCTCGTTCCTTATTCTTCATACAAATGAATCGCCTTTTTGGAGGCTTTATCATATTCAAAAACACATGAAAGTTTTTACACATCTCTCCTGGCGAAAAATTTCTTATTCCAGTGGAGTCGCGAGTGGGCGTGGCCAAATGGCTCGCTACCGCCCCCTGAAGAGATGCCCCGGTGGCTACATTTACCTACATGCACGAAATTCGATGGACACATGTATCACACCGAGATGTACTAAAAATGACATTGCACCGTTATGTCAACTCAACAGGAAGTCCACCATTTTGAATTTAGTCAACATTTTTTGCGATACGCACATGTACTTTAACGAACTCCTCCCGGGGATTTTGTCAGACCGACTTGAAATTGAGTCAGTTCACTCTTAACATGTTTGGGATTAAAAGTAATTAAGTTTACGGGTGTGCCCGTGGTGTGGCGGCCATTTTGAGCGTCTCACCATTAAACTACAAATGGCTGTAAATCTTATGTACATGGGCCGACCTTCTCCAAACATTACAGGTATGATAACAGTCCAGCCCTGAAGGCACCTGTGTGGTAATATGCAATTATAGTCATAGTGCCCCATGGTGGCAACTGGAAATTACACTTGTCATACTTTCACATGCTAGATCGAGCTGGTTGATCACATGAACCTAAACTTGGGTCAGAATAGCCTAAACATGTGGTTGATCATATATTGAGAAGTTTGTTCAACTTTGTCAAAGTCGGACGTTTCGCCGTGACACAGGAACTTGATGTTTAAGGTTAAAGGATGCTTGAAACCTCATGAAACATGTCACATACATCCGGCGTGGTGAGATGATACATCTGATATGTGTTGTGCGAGTGGCTGTGGCCAAACGGCTTGCTAGCGCCCCCTAAACTGCAGCCCCGGCACCTCGTTTCACCTACATGCACCAACATTTTTGGATATGTGTATCACATCAAGATGTACAAAAAAGTCTCTTGACATCATGACTTCAACTCAACAGGAAGTACACCATTTTGAATTTAGTAGCCATTTTGGGCAAATTGCACCTGTTGTATTTTAACGAACTCCTCCTACAGACTTTGACGTACCAACCTGAAGTTTTGTCTGTCCGATCTTAACAACTGGGAGATGAAAAATTAGCAAAGGAATTTGTTTTTGTCGATCAGTGTGCCCGTGGCGGCCATTTTGAGCGTCTCGCCATGAAACTACAAGTTGCTGTAACTTTTATGGACATATTCCAATCTTCCTCAAACATTACATTCTGATAAAAGTCAGGCCCTGAAGACACATGTATGGTCATTCTCACTCATAGTCATAGCGCCCCCTGCTGTCAACTGGAAATTAAATATTTCATACTTTCACATGCTACGTCGAGCTGGTTGATCACATGAACCTAAAGTCGGGTCAGAAGAGCCTTCAGATATTGATGATGATATTTTGAGAAGTTCATGCGACTTTGTCGCCGTGAGGGGGAGTCCCCTTAATAATCCACATTGTTCACGGAGAGCAAATCCCTCTAAGGGTAAGCCATATGGTTCACAGAGGGTGAGTCCCTCTAAGGGTAAGACACATGGGTTTGGGTTTGTACATGCAGTCATACTAATACCAAACCAAAGGTCAACAACAATACAAAACTCAAACAAAACTAATTCCTTGGATAACAATAGGGCTTTCGCACCTTCAGTGCTCAGGCCCTAATAAAAATCCCCCAGAAGAGACTTTTTTTTCATATTTTGGACACAGTGGTGCACTGGTTAGAGCAGTTGCCTCACAGTGAGAAGTAACTTGAAGCATGCATGTCAGCTCAGAAAAAGGTCATACTCCAAAAAGTGATTAAAAAAAAAAAAAAGTCATCCAAAATATCCAAAGTATGTCATCCAAAATATCCAATGTTTTTTTTTTTCATATTTAGGACAACATGCTATAGTATGGCTTTTTTTTCGTATTTCGGACGACGTGCCGACTTTAAAACTATTTTTTTTATTATTCCCCGGCCTGCTGGCTCTCCGACATGTGAGGACCCGCATATCACTGCTTGCAGTTTTAATTCACTTTCTGACTTCTCCCACTGAGAGACCTGCACTCTGTCGCCCATCATCTTCACCACGCTCCCTTCCTTCTTTCCTTCCCGTCACAATCCAGCCTTGTAAATATGAGCCGGGCTTGCATCAGAGATCCCATCTCCGGAGACGGCAGCGTAGCCGGCGAGGCAGAAAGACACTGTTGGATTTCACAAAAGAGGTTAACAGGTGAATGCAGAGGTGGGAAGACAGATGGGAAATGGATGAGCAGCGGTATTTGTCTCTGCTGCCACTCCGAGTGTGCGACCTCAGTTGATGCTCGTGAACACCTTCATGTATCTGCCTGATCAGATGAACAGTGGCCACTGAAGCAAAGTATCCCTTTGAGGTACAGTATGTTTAAGTGTCTCATACTCAGATGTTTGTTGGAGCACCGAGTGTGGAAACTTGGCTGATCCTCACCGATGCAAATAACGAGTTCAGGTTTATATTCAGGTTTAAACTAAGAATTACATTTGGTTTATGTTGAGCACAGTGTGTTTAGTGATTCTGAGAATTAAAGCTGTCTTTAAAGAGGCTTCCCGTCTTAATGTTTTACTTGAAATCGGATGTATTACAGTTTGGTAACTCGGCTCGTATTAGCGTTTGCACAGCCACTCTGAACGGCGTACCAATCAGCGACCAGCGTTGGTGGTTAACCGCGTTTGTCCCACCCCTCCTTCCCTGTGATTGGACGGCTGGTGACAGTGACGAGCGTTAACATTTTTCAACTCTCACAGACCGGAAAAAACACGCTGAACTTTCAGCGTTCAGCACAGAATAAACTCTCAGCACCTCGTTAAGCTGCTGGTGTTCATTAAAACAACTTGTACTCAGGGAAAAACTATTTGGTAGACACGGTTGGTAGTTGCAGCGTGGCAGAGTGTGGGCCGATTTCAGCGCATGCTGATTGGTTTAAATTAAACCGAGGTCCACCCCCAGTAGGATGGGACGATTGCAAACGATTCTCTGTTTTGCTCCCAAAATCAATCAATCTATTATCAATATGATAAAACCAAGCAATAGACATCAGAAAATGCAGTGACACAGCTGCCAATCCTCCCTGTAGCTGTTTTGTTTGTTTATGGTAATTATACCCTTGTTTCAAAATTAATGCGATAATGATTTATTACTTCTGCCAGCTAACGTTGGAAGGGGGTGATGTTATCATTCTTTCTTTCTCTTTTATCTCAAAAGCATGACTGAATTTGCATGAACTGTTTAATTGTTGGTCATGGAAGAACTAACTTCTCACTGTTAATCGATGAGATGAACACATTTAAACCTTTTGTGACAATCAGCAGATCGATACAGTCCCAGTGAAACAGTACCGGGGCGCTGCAGAGCTCAGGTCTGGTTCTGGCATCTATGTGGGACTTTAAAGAGCCAGAGGAAACTCTGGACCGATTCTTCTGTGAATATTAACCGATTCTTCTGTGAATATTAAGTTATATTATGTTTGAGCCTAGCATTGTAAGGCTCATTCCAGAAAGTCTCATTATGCTGAATAACAATTACACGAGTCAGGATCACGTTTGTGAGAAACGAACTGCTGTGCACTGTGGGGCAGCAATTGCGGTGATGGTAATTACTCACCCTTTTACAACAGTGAAATCCTGTTTTTAACCCACTCAAGCAGCCCCGTACTGTGTGTCGGTTGTACATGTTAATAATACGTAACCCAAACTAAAACTTGAATCTCTAAATCGTCAGTTAATACTGTAAATAAAATGTATGCAGAATTTGTTGTGGTTCAATTCTGTTGCATCAAACTCACCCACTCTCGTCTGGTGATGATAACAGTGGCACCTGAATTTCAAAATCCACTGAGCCCAGGGTAGTTAATCTTGGCCTTGCACAACTGCAGTATCACAGCACTTTTTTTGTCAGGAGAGGTGGCTTGGTGACATTAGTCACAGACTGCCATCCTCGATGATGATTCTGGGTTGGGCTGAGTGAATTTGGGGAGGTTTTTTTTCAAAAACATTTTAAAAGAAAACAGTTAAAACTTACAAAACAAACAATTTAACAGATGACTTCACTGTAGACTTTCGATTAACTGCAGCTATGGGTATGTTTTTCTGTAGACACATCCAACGGTTGAGTCCAACTGGACTACATTACAGATTCATTGTAGGACTTGTTTGGTTGCAACCATTCACAGGAACATAAGGATGCCATGCTGTTCCTGATTACTTTGTAAGCTCTAAAATAGTAGCAATCATTTCACATAAATGCATAAACACTTTTAAATTCATATCACCCACTGAACAACCCATACATTATGAATAAAAGACCTGTAACACATATTAAAGGGATTTTATTTGGCATGCCACAAGCCAAACTATATACTTAATATATAAATATATAAATAGCTAATGGCTACTGGCAAGCATTTGATCAAACTAAGAAGAGTTTCTGAGTGTTGAAAGTCACTTTCTCCCACCAGCACACTGTTATCCATTTTGATTCTCTTATTCTGTTGATTCTGTTACTTGTACCCAACATCTTGTTAAGGGGAAACACTAAGAGACACACTCAGACAAAAGTAAAATACTCGCACTTCCCATATGTGATGAACATCATTTCTGAGTGAGGGTCTGTCTCTGTTGTTTTGCCCATAATTTAAGAAAAAAACAAAACATGTATAACACATCTACTGAACTGAAACACAGCTTGGTTCACATATGTGATGTCACTGATTTCATTGCCAAGGAAACGTCCATAAAAACAAACCGAATTTTAGAGATTTGAGCGTGAAGACTCTGAAAACCAATTAGGAGAAGATGCAGCTCAGCGTGCAGCTGTCATTCACAATGAGCATACCTCATGAACAATGTCTCTATCCATCGTATCTCCTGTCTAGACACACACTCACACTCACACACACACTCACACACACACACTCACACTCACACACACACTCACACTCACACTCACACACACACACACTCACACTCACACTGAGCACGTTGTCCACCCACAGCTGCTTCATCACTGTTTTCCCTCTGCGTGTTCGATGACAGGAATGAAGCCTGTCTGTCATCACATATGCCAGTTTACAACAGTATTTCTGTGACACAACATAGACTTCTCTTGAAGTATCATATGAGAACAATGAATATAATGTTTTTTTACAGTACATTTACTTTTTACAGTGTATGTTATGTCTGGTGAATTTGGCAGGCAATGAGGTGACTGTGGCCATCAGAGTGAATTGTATTGTGATGACATTACAAGCTCTTAGAAAACAATACAAATGATAAGAACAAGGTCAATTCCACGCTACAGATATCAGATTATTTTTTTCCACAGTTGCACATCCTGAGGCAGAGGGATTGTAGGCTTTGTATTATAGCAGCTTGTTTCAAGAATTTATCACTGTTAAGCTTGTAATGTAAAACAGCTTGTCAAGATGAACAAAAAGTCATTGAGCTTGAACTGTCGGGGCCAGTGTATATTAAACTGATGTTGAATCTTTCAAATGTGTCTTTCCACTTTATTTTGCTCCTGACCTGATCTTCTCCGGTCAGTTGGACAGTTACGTTCCTCTTGCCCCTCTTGAAACATGAATGCCACTGAGAACAGCCTTCCCAGCTCATTGCTTCATTTCTGAAGCATTTCAAGGGTCTCCATTGTATATTTCCTGATTTCAACATACAATTTTATGTACTTTCTCTGTTCTAGTCCATAATGAAATCATAAATATGCTTCATGTACCTTTGGTCACAACAACATGTGTAACTCAGGTGCTGATGTTTATCAAGCAACGCAACTTGGAATACTTACTCAAATGTTATGGCTTCAACCTGCTTTATGCACAACAGCAACGCTCTCAGAACTGTTTGATTGCACCTTGTGGAAGAATACATAAGATCCATCTTCAGACCTGAAAAATGTAAAGCATCCTTTAGGACTCGATAGAATTTAGCTTTAGGATTAAGTTTAACTGCAGTCTGAGGTTCTCAGAGGTTAGGGAGTCAACAGTGAGCTATCACGAGAACAATCATTCAGAGAGCTGCACAATCAAAGTATTCAAAGTACTACTGTTGCCTATCATTAACCTGCAAAGTGCTGCATGACACCACAAAGCTGACCACAGACATACGGTATGTCTGTGTTCCACCTCTTTTGTCCGGGCCTCCGGTATCCGAGCCCTAATTGCAGCTTTGGCAGAGAGAGAGAGAAACAGTCAGTCAGCCAGCCAGCCAGTCAGCCAGCCGGTCAGCAGGGGGAGCACTGCTTCTCCGAGACACTGATTTATTGGACAATTTCACAGCAGTGTCCGCAGTAATGGGACAGGATAAATGGCTGACCCCTCAGTGACTGAGCTGACTCCTGGGGAAGAGCAGAACTGGCTTGTACTGTGTGTGTGTGTGTGTGTGTGTGTGTGTGTGTGTGTGTGTGTGTGTGTGTGTGTGTGTGTGTGTGTGTGTGTGTGTGTGTGTGTGTGTGTGTGTGTGTGTGTGTGTGCGCGTGCAGCATGTGTCAATTCTCCATCTTTTGAGAGGTGTGTGTTCTACTTTTCCCCTGATCTCTCTCTCCCAGTGTGTTTCGGTGTGCAGGCTCATCACTTTGTGTTTGTGTATCTCCCTCCTTCATCTGTACTCCGCCTCCTCTAGCACCGCCCAGCAACACACACACACACACACACACACACACACACACACACACACACAAACAAATATACACACACGCTAATTCTGTATCGCTTCTCTTCTTCATCTCTCCGCTATCCTCTTATGACTAACTGACTCACTGCCTGTGTCTTGAACACCATCTCTGTCCTCTTGCCCTCGTACTTTCTACTGCATGAGTGTGTGTGTGCTCTTTTTATATCTTAGCACACATACACTGTTTTTATCATTACTGCTTCTTCTCTCCCATCTCCTCTTTATATTTTTCATCTCTTCTCTCTGTATGTTGTTTTTGCCCACAGCTCAGCCTACAGGATGTCTTCACTGCATATGTTGGCTGTCTGTTTTTATTCCGCCAGCATACATGCAAGTGTGTGTGTGCTCTTGACCAGTGAAAAAAGAGAATTACTTATTTTGCATCAGCTCGAGCGTTGCCCGAAACAGAGACTCCATGGATACATGTTTCTTTAAGCTTGGAGCCAGTGTTGGATTAAAGACACTGATAGACAGCATTTTCTGCCAGTATTCAATATCTCCAAAATATATACAGTATAATCTGGTTTCTTAGTAAGGTGAGGACCCCTATTGCATTGAATTCATTGTGACATAATAGCAAATCCCCACAATGAAACCAGGGACAATGATATTTTGGCAAAATCTTTCCTTGTTTTGCCCTTTAGGTCACATAAAAAAAAAAAATCACATAAAGGAAAATGTTTATGCCAGTCGTAGTGCCAGTGCAGGCAGTGCAATTTTTCACAGTGCAAAGAGTTTTCTTTTTTTTCTACTTGTGCTTGTTTGGTGTCTTTCTGGCTTCCGGTGGACCTGACAACCTTACAACTTTCTGATGTGAGAGTACTGCAACAAAACATCCAGCCTACATGATCATATACAATAGATGATTTGTCCTGACTGTCTGACACAACCCAGTCGGTGCACACTGGTGGCAGAAGATATGCTGCAAAAAAGACAGATTTGGTTGGGCTTCGGACATTTTCATTTATAATACTTATTTTGTTAAAATAAGTAGTTTGTTAAGGCAGTTCATCATTGTGGTTAACTATCCGTTTCAAACGGATAATAAGCACCAGTCTCCTCTGTAAATATTCACTGTACAAGTGCAAGGTGATGTTTTGGCTTTAGTTGACTTTCCTGTTCAATTTCTTCTTTACTGCCGATTGAAATGTCCAACAAAATGTTCACTTATTGGCCGAGGGATATTTGTCCGTGGGAATAATTGAATTGATTTATCAAGGTTTGTTCCTGTTTGATTGTTATGTGGATTGTAGGTGAGGAATGAACCAAAGTGCAAACACGGACATGTGGAGTGAAAGATAACAGATTTATTGAACAGTTGAGAGGATGATCATGTGGTAGTAGCACAGATGACCAGAGTCCAAGAGCTCTGATGAGGTGTGCAGGTGAATGGGAGAGTGCAAAGGCAGACTGGACAGATTTTGGTGTTTATGCATCTGTGTGTGGAGAGTGTGTGAGTGGGTTGTGCAGGAGGAAGCTGTGAGTGCGGGAGCAGATGGTCGGGGGTCCGGCGAGACTCCAAGTAGAGAAGGTGAGGAGTTTTTCCGGAGGAGCGTCAGCAGGTTGAATGGCAGCCTTGAGTCAGAGAGAGAAGCAGAGGAGCAGGTGAGTGCTTTGTCGTGGATATTGACTGTACATAAAAGTGGACATAACTTCCGGCTCTGAAAAATTAAGCCAACCACCGACTGCCATTAGAGGGTGACTCCAAAAAGCCTCCAGCTCCATAGACTCCCATTCAACTCGTCTCGTAAAATTGTCAATAACTTTCTCCACAAGTTATTTCAGTGTTATTAGCTGAAGTCACTCCTTATTAATTTTCTGACTGTCCATCTAAAAATTAATCCCATCATTAATTAGAAAATAAGCTTCTTTTGGGGCGCTTCTGTTTGATTGACAGGTCTATCGGTGGGCGGGATGTAGTGTTGTCAGGTTTCCAATCAGATATCAAGTCAGATCCACCGCTCGCTCCCCCCCCAGCTCGCTCAAATATGGTCACTACCAGCTCGGGACTAGCAAAATGGCGCCGGCCACAGTCTTCATAATGGCCGTTCACAAACCAACAGGTGACGTCACTGCTGGCTGCTGTTTGGTCATGGAGCTATAGGCAGTGAGTCTTAATTACATACTAAAAGAAGTATTGACTTTAAGTGCCCGCCTCAAACATACAGCAGCAGTGAGACGCCCCTACATTGCTTCATCATTCCACAAATGTACTCTAAAGGTTGAAAAGGGGAAAATGGGAGCCAAAAACTTGATTTAAAAGCAGCTTTTTATCTTCAGCTATTTGCCCAGAGGATGTGACCTTATGATCTTTGATAGCTTAACTTAATAGATTTGCAGAAATTTGCTCAAGACTTCTCTGTGTATTTCATAATTCAAAAATGTGGTTACGACAAATTCCATTGAGTCTTCCTTTTCTCTCTCCCGATTCTAATGACATCATTTCATATTCCTCTTGCTCTATTGGCTGGCAAGTTTCCATTGGTTTCATGTGCTTCTTTATGGGATCTGACATCATCAAAGAACTGGCAATAACAGGGTGATGACCGATCGTATTTTCTGCACCTTCTTTTTCACTTACTTTGCTTTGGCTTTGATTGACTCACAGGGAAAAGCTTAGGTTTTCACTTCTTGTATCTGATTTACTGTAAATCTAAAATAATTTGTATTTAGGTTCGTCACGTTTGGGAAAACTTTACCTCACATTGTTTCTTTAACTCAAGCTCTTTGTGTCTCCTGCTGTATCTTATCTCTGTTTTCGACTCTAAACCAGTTTTACACTCTGTGTGCCTTCGAACTTCTTTGTCCCTTGTTCTACCTTTGTCCCTTATTTCCCTCTGTCTCTGTTGGACTGGACCACCTCTGCTTGGCTAAGGAGATAATGGAGAAAGCCACTTTTCCAAACCACACAGTCAGGCAAGTAGGCGCACACACACACACACACACACACACACACACACACACACACACATACACACACACACACACACACACACACACACACACATCATCTCCTTTCATCTTTTGTGCTACCTGCTAATTGTTATGAAATCCCATTCCCTGCGGCGACAGCGTTACACACCGTGTGTGTGGTTGTACATGTTGGTGTCTGTTGTATTTTTTTACCATGTGTGCGTCATCTTTGCTTTTGAGAAGGTGAACTAGAGGGAACAGCCCCATCTCGCTCTGACATCTTGGCAACAGATGAGCTGTCACCACATTGCCATGGTAACACGTCTTATTTGACCACCAGATCAGCCTGGAAGTAGATCAGGACTTCTGGTTTTGCCATCAAACCTGTGTTTAAGCAGAAAAGGATTTCTTACATTTTACATTAATCCCACATGTTAGACCGTTCAATTACAAATGTTTAAAGGGTTTATAAAATGATATAATTTGGCTTCTGTGTGTCTCCTGATCCGTTTGAAGAGTGCTTCTTGATTGGTCCCTCTGTGTCTGATGAGATAAATCAGATGCTGAAAGGTACTGTTATGATTATATCTAAAGTAGAAATTTATTGATTTTCAAGTCTCAGTAAGTTCAATCTTTCAAGCCAAATCAACTCCAAAGAAAGACTTTGTATCAAAAATATCAGCTGCAGATATTCCCCGGAGTTCGCTTTTTATTGCCAATAATTTGTATTGGGATAATTGTATCCTCTCTAAATTTGTGCAAGGCTTATAATAATATTTTTGATCACAACAGTGTGTTAAAAATGTTACTCAGTTATTTTTTTTCCAGATCAGAAAGCTACCAAGCAAATCAAGTCCCAAAAGTTTGACAAAGATTTATTCAATATGTCGACGATACCATCTTGTACTGCAAACTAGGCCTTCTCCTACACAGTCTAAATCACAGTCTGAATATGTGGCGTGGAGCCAATATCGTGGCCAAAAAGATAGCTGCTGTGTCAAACAATGATCTGGCGGCAGTCGAGCATTACAGCTTCACACTATAATGCTTTCATTATTGTTCAAGCAGATCAGCCAACCAGTCCGCTCTGCTCCTGTGGCTGAAGGACATTGTGAACCATTTGGTGGTGTTGTAAAACAGCAGACATTATTTCAATATCATTTCTCTTTTAAACTTGGGTCCATGTACTAAACTTTTGAGTCATTTTTAGACACTATTTTCTGATGATGTGGTCCTGTTGGCTTCATCAGATCGTGACCTCCAGCATGCACTGAGATGCTGAGATGAGAGTCGGCACCTCCATGTCTGTCAGGCACAGATATACAGGTATCATGCCCACTGTTGTCTACTGTGTAAAATCCCTAACAAAGGCTTTATAGCATAATATTAATCAAATAGTCATGTTTTACAGCAGGTTGCCTCCTTTCACCCCACCAGAAAAAAAACATCAGTGTACAACTCATCACAATGCTATTCAATTAATTACAGCAGTTCAGTCTCAGAGGATGAGCCAGCTTTGGAAATACTCTAGGACTGCAAAACAAAATCTGAACTCGAGGCTTCATAACGGCCATTCCCAAACCAACCGGTGATGTCACTGCTGGTTGTCGCTTGATTTAGACATTTATTATTTGTTTGACTTGCCTTCAGCTTTCATTCAAGGCTCATGAACACTTGACCAGATCCATTCACTCACACAAGTATTAAATGTGGTCTGATACATATATTTGGTAATGGAAGGCACATAATACACAAACAGGGCCAGAGTTTGAGACTTTTTACACATACTGTAAACGTACTGCCTGGGACACACACACACACACACACACACACACACACACACACACACACACACACACACACACAGAGGGTTGAGGTCTGGGAGCTGAGAGCTGCCTATCTGTTGTGTTGAGTGCAGGCCTGCAGGCCCTTCTCTCCCCAAGTGAGCAGATGGGATAAACACAGTTCTGGATAAACCTCTCTCTCATGCTTTCTGTCCCTTTCAAACTCTCTCTGACTCACACACACACACACACACACACACACACACACACACACACACACACACACACACACACACACACACACACACACACACACACACACACACACACACACACAGAGAGAGAAGCTGCTCTATCTCTCTCCTCCCTCTATCTGTCTCACACACAGACTCGGTCTCACTTACATTCTGTTTCTCCAACACATCTCTTCCTCCCTTCCTCCCTTCTGCCCTCCCCTCACACACATTTCTCCACTTTTGACCCCATTTGTTTCATTTATGTATCACCATCATTCGTTCATCCCATAACTCCTCTCCTTCCCGCACACACCCCCCACCCACCCACCACCACCACCACCCTCCCCACCCCCTCTCATCCTCTTTCCTCCGTCCATATCTCCTTCCTTTCCTCTTCCCTCTAACTAACTCCACTTCCCCTTCTCACTGCCTCTCTCTCTTTCTCCTCCCTCCTCTCCTCATAGGTCCTGCATCCCTCTCTCTCTCTCTCTCTCTCTCCCTCCTGCCTCCTGTCTTTCATCACAGCCTCAGACACCCTCAGGTGCTGTCAGGATCTTGGTTCCTCTGTTACTAAGGGTATTTTCACACCTAGTTGGTTGAGGGTAGTCACAGACCTGGAGCGGTGTCACCCTCAGTTCAATGGAAACAAGGTTCCACTGCTGCATTAGTTTGCAGATCTAGTGTACCACTGATATGATGGTTGGATCAACATAAACAGGGTCACTGGAGTGCTAAAGATGTCATTTAAATTCAGCAAGTAGAAAGTAAGCCAGAGAGGTGAGGACTGTTATGGGTTCTTATTGGCTTCAGTCTCTGGTAAGAGGAGCCGCTTCACTGTCTGCACTTTCAATCAAAACTCTTCACTGTGACCATTAAAAATAAAAATGGATGGAACTCTGACAGGAACTGTAGTTGGATTCAGGTGCGTACCATCACAGCTGGACTGAAAAACCTTGTTGAAATTGCTGTTTCCAAGCAAAGCCGAGGAGCTGTAAACAGTGAAAGCCTGATCCAGCCAGGAAGTCTTGTGTATTACCGGAGCGTAAAGGTTAATCAATAAGTCACTGTCGAATTGCATTACTGTTTTGGTTCCTGTTACCTGGAGGCAAGTCCACTGAAAAAACATGCTGGATTCAAGTCTTGAATATGTACACGTTGCTGTAAACTATACTCGTGTTTACTTGTGTCCAGTAAAGGACTTTTCATTTCTAGTACTGCCCTGTTTATTTTCTTTGTTCATGCCTGTAGTGTCTGAGAGGGTGGCAACATCAATGATAGGTTCGATCAGGGATTAGTTGGCTGCCAGGGCTGTGTCTCAACTGTGGACTTCTTTGAGTATGCTTCCATTTAGTAGCCTACATTTAAAAAGCAGCAGTACCAAACTCTTGACAAATGTGTTTCATAATTTGTCAAATAAGAGGTGTAGTGCTATTTGTTTCAGTACCAGCGCACACACATGGTAAAACTGTGGCTGTTTTTTTTTTCACTTTGTGAAGCCACTGTCAATAATGTGTATTTCCATCACTTTAATTTGATAAATTAAACAACATGATTATACGATTTTCATCAGTTGTTTTAGCTTTATTGTCACAAAACTAAGTTCCTGCAAATGTTTCACGATAAAATCCTATTTAAGAGATGAAGAGTTACTGTAGACTAAAATGTGAAAGAAAGCTAATGTTTTTACAGGAAGTGTTTATTTGTATCAACAGTGTAACTTTAACAGGGCAAACATGAGGAGCTCAAGAGAACTGCAAACATTTGAGTTCTTCTCTTTGAGTTGCAGACACCTATGAAGTCGATGCCTTTGAAGGTCATAGTTTATTGTAGGATCATTTTTATATTATTTATTCTTTGCCTGTCTGTCAGAGCACCACCTTAAAACCCCAATCCAACAGTGAGTAGTCCAAAATCTAAATCAGCCTCTATTCTGCTAAAATAAGTTTGAATCAAATATATTCCAGTTGATTTCAGACAACCGCATTGTTGCCAGTGTAGTAGAGTGAGGCTCTCTGTTCTGCAATAACAGTATAAAGGCAGTTTGACCATTGACGGTGAGAAGTGTCCAGAAAACTGGCAACAGAGACCCTTGAAATGCTTCAGAAAGCCTATGGCAATAAAATAATGAGCAGGACAAAGTGTTTTGAGTGGCATTCGCATTTGACATTCACTGTCTGAGACCAAGGAAGGCGCATCAAGTCATGAGCGCAGCCAGGTGGTTTTATCTGACATTACCTGGGTTGTGCACCATTAATTCAGCCCCCAGTGTCAGACTGTCAACACCGAGTTCCACTGTGACGTTCTGAGACATCTCATCGGAAACATTCGATGCAAACAATCTGAACCGTGGCACATGACAACAGGATAACACGCCCGCTCAGTGTACACTGAAAACACACAAGTTTCTCACCTTCAACAACACAATGGTACCTTCCCAACTGAATTTTGCCAACTTGGACCCAGATCCAGTCAATTTTCATTCATTTTGATCTGTTTGTGTTGCTGCAATGAGCATCTTTATCTTTTGTCACAGGTCAGTATGTGAGTCAAAGAGCAAACATAATGAGCCCCAAAAACAGAGCTCCGGGCGACAACTTTGCCAAACATCTGGAATCTCTGAAAAATAACTTTTTGTCATCTGTCGTCTAGATTTAGAAGCACACTGCAAACGCTCAGCTTCCAACATCCTTAGGCCTCTCTGGCCCAGACACACCGACACCCACCCCGCCTCTGCCCAAATGACCTCAGGGCTGACACACATGGCAGCTACTGCTGCTACTACTGCTCACGTATATCCACACAAACACTGTTTTTCCTGCAATAAAGATGAATACAGACACCTTGAGGGGTTTATGGACTTTACATATGGTCCATAACCCTGGTCTGGGATGTGATAGACTGTGTGTGTGTGTGTGTGTGTGTGTGTGTGTGTGTGTGTGTGTGTGTGTGTGTGTGTGTGTGTGTGTGTGTGTGTGTGTGTGTGTGTGTGTGTGTGTGTGTGTGTGTGTGTAATGATTTCTCCAGATGCCGTGTGGTTTTTGTGCTTTAATGGAAGACAGCAGTGCAGGAGAGCAGCAGCAGGGGTACACAATACCTCTGATGTTAACATTTCACACACACACACACATGCACACACACACACACATACACACACTGTTTCTTTTCTGATATTCACATTACACTGGTCATACATATTCACACCCACACTTGAGTGCAATAACACATGTCAGTGATCTCACATGCTACACACACACACACACACACCTACAGTAAACACACACAACCCAGATAGTGTCCCATAGGAGCAGAGTTGAGTCTGACTGATTGACTGACTTTCAAAGACAGCTACATACTGATCTGCTTTTCCTCACACACACACACACACACACACACACACACACACACACACACACACACACACACACACACACACACACAGAGGAATCAGAGCACGGTGCTTCACATCTGAGCTCTTCTTGGCTTGCTGATTGATCTCAGCACCACTGATGGGTCTGGAGAAGCAGGTCTAGACCATAACACACACCATATGTCTCCTGGAAACCACCAAGAACAAAACAAAGTCATCAATAGGCTGCCAGCAGCAAGCAGAGCAAAGTTCACTCCCCAGAGACCTGAAATTCCTCATAGCTGTGCCTGTATTGACACAAAAACTCCTAAATATTTTCAGCTCAGGACTCGAATGCCATATTTATGACTTCAATAAAGTCTATTAGAGACAACTTTACCAACTTCTGTGAATAGCCTGCGGCCTCCTCCTTTATCAAACTCCTAAGCTGAATTTAAAAAAAAACTTGGGTCATTCTGGTCTCAGGTCTGATGAATATCACCTTTGGAACAAATATTTATCATTGAATTGATCTGCACTTCATAGCGTCCTGTATGTGGGTCCCTCACACCTACGTACAGTTCATAAAAAAAAATGCTGCATGTCAATCAAGTTTAGATTCAGGTGCCTCACACACACACTCATTGTGTTTGCCTGATCAGACAGGGTTGAGGGTTAAATGGAGCCAGAAGTTCACACTTCTGTTTTTGTGCCTACTGTTACTGTTCTCGTCCACTTTGAAGCTGAGTTACAAATAATAATGATCCGGCTAACATCGGTTCCCAGATGCATTGTTTACGTAATGAAGCAAAAGTCTACATGACTAAATTTACAATTTATTAGGTTAACATTCAATGAAAAAAGAACTTCCATGGGCTCCACCATTTCAGAAAATGTAAGCAAACACTTCACAGCTTGTCAAGGCTTTTCAAAAATTTCAAGTTCCAACATTGTGAATACCACACGAGGCGGCCGTTCATACGGACTCTTCTCGTGTATCCGGTAAATACAACCCCATTTGAACACAGCATGTTTTTTGGTTCTCTATATGAACGTAAGTACAACCTACATACGTCTTATTCTTGTGAACGCAATATCTTAAGAAGGCTTTGAGGAAATTTCTTTAAATGTTGTACACTGTGCTCACTCACAGACTCACTATTTATTTAGTGTTTGCTTTGTTGAGCATGACTGCAGACAGCTATTGATGCGTTTCAGGCATTATCTAGATGTTCTGTGGTGACATAATCATGCACCGTATATCAGTTTGTTACGAACTCTATAGCATAAACAAACGCCAGAACATCTGCACCTCATGAAGCTTTGGACGCCAACCAAAATCAATCGGCAATCAATAGTTTAAACACTAGAAGAACAAATGAGAACACATGAGGAAGGACGGCTGGGATGAAGAGCACATCAACAAATTGGCAGAGAACGTAAGGAGCACGCAGACTTAAACACAGGTGGGCGGGGATGTCATTGAACACAGGTGTGCACAATCAGGGCGCGGCAGACAAGAAGACAGGTGAGAAGACCCAAAGGCAGGAAGTGAAGACACCTGAAAAGAGAGGCAACGGTGAGTAACCAAGAAAAACAGGAAATTAAAAACTCCTGAGTATGTGGAAAACAAAAAAACTTTGAGCAGCAGGCAGCTTTTTACAGAGAAAAATCTCTAAAACCCTCTGAACTCTAGCTGCTGCGCACCACAGAGCTGACAAACACAGTTAGTGACTCGTTGGTGGACATAGTGAAAAGAGCATTTAGCAGGTAAAGAGCCGGATATTTCTAGCCGGAGTTGGCAGACACCAAATACAGAGCTAAAGGAAAGTGACTTACATTCGTCTGGTTGCCAGCCTCTGGACTCTAATTAATCCTGATAATAGGCTGTAACAGCATATCAACTTAAAAGGTGATTGTATGTCAGTCTTTTGTTCACAGCTTTGCTCCTGTTTTTACTTCACCTTTAATTCTTTAGCTTTATTTCTCCAGACTTCCATTCAGAAACCTGTACTTACATCCTCTCAAACGTTACATCATTTCAAACAGCATTGGGTCGGGCTATTGTTTAACTTACTGGCGGTGGCCCTGATAAAAAATGACCTGCTGGGCCTCCCATTCTTACTGACCTACTTGCATTGTGTACAGTATTTCTATGCAGGAACACTGCATGACCCAGGGACTCCAGGAACCAGGCTGAGATTGTGGGCGGTCATATAACTCCACTTGTTGGGTTGAACGTCGAGCAGACCTGACTGATGGTAACTTCAGTTGAGGCTCCCTGGAGAACCAGATGGATGAGGTGATGATGAGGAAGAGGAGGGTTACACGTCAGGAGGTCTGAGAGGCAGAATGACAGAGTTACGATGATGCAGCGTGGAAAGGATGAATAAAATAGAGCATCAGGAGGAGCACATGTTCACCAAAAGAGGAATGAAGATGAAACAAGAGTGAACTGATCCTCCTTATTGAACTTAAGCATAAGCTTCATTATATGCTTTAGTAAAATTGTTCTGTTGACCCAAATTGCCACATCCAGGAGTTTGAGGGTTTCGAGCTCTGGGGCAGTTGCTGGTTTTGCCTGGTCCAGTTTTGCTGAGAGGTTACAACAGGTTTCTCTTGACCTGTGGCTCACCTTTTGTTACCTCAACAAATATTCAAGCAATATAATATACAACAAGTTTCCAACTAAATAAAATATGTAATCAAAATGTATTTATATTGTGGGGCAATTCGCTCTCAAAATATAAAACGTATAATTAGTGTGATCCCGTTTCCATGACAATACATGCACAAACAACTGGAAAACAATCAGTCACGTCAGTAGACTCTTATGTAATGTATGCAATGTTTACTACTCAGCAAGGAGTCCGACCCTTAGCAACCACTTAACAACAGAGAGGATTTCAAATCCTTTCATTGCTTTCTCAAACTGAATAAATATAGCATATTGAAACACAAAACTACTTTGATTGCTCAGTCTTGTTGTGAGTAAGATATCCCCTGAAAAAAGATAACAATGGACTCATGTATTTTTAAGATATTAGCACCGTGTCAAGTGTTAAAACCCGGTCAAGCTAGCTGCAGCTAGGACGTGGTGTTACGGCAGGGGTGCTCGTCAAAAAAAAGACCTGATTTTGCCACATGGGTCACATCTAATGGGCCTAAAACATGTAAAAACTACATTATATTGCATATTATATGAAATTTAAGCCCAGTTAAACATTGCCATTGAGTAGGCAGAGTGACATTTCTAATGATGGTCAGGGTGTCTTGTTATGCTGACCAATCAGATCGCTGGGCTGGAACTACTTGTTGTGTAATTATCAGATGAAGAACCATATATAGAAACAGCATGAGTCAAAACTGAAAGTCATTGTGATTTGATCTGTAATAACACTCACAGAAAGAATGCTCTATGTCAACGCTGAGGGATACAACTCAGATTTGGGGTCAGATTCACTTGTTTCATGAACATACAGAAGTTTAGAAGCCGAGGTTCACGTTGACCAACCCTGGTTTCAATGCCTACGTCTCACTCGCTCACATCACACAGCTCTTCACCAAAATACTGAGACCTCAGTCCGAAACCATCAGTGGCAGCTGCCATGACCTCCACATTTGTTGCGTCCCATGATAACATCCAACAAAAGCTGCTTTTGGACCCGACACATTGAAGAGAGTGCTTCGTGTTGCCGTTTCACACGGAGCCCACAGGAAGCTCCAGGCACAGCTGATTTCAGCACCACATCTGGGAACTCGCTGTGACACACCGTGTGGTTGAATCAGCTGCCTGACCAGGGGAAGACAGGGTTTCATATCTAATAAAGTTCTGAGATGAGCCTAAAAAACACCCAGTTTTCAGACTCATTCGGTCGCTGCCAGTCTCACAATGGATTTGTTTTATTTGAAATGACCTGAATAGCATTAAAAAAAAAAAAAGAAGGTATTTGTCTCTTAGAAAAGGAAGTAAACATCACATCTCCTTGACTTTTATTATTTTAAGAGATTTAAATCAGATTTATGGACCTCTTGTGTTGAATTATTTCCTGCACATAAGAGAAGTGTGAGAAACATATTTTCCCACCACATTAGGGTTCCCTAAAGGATCCGCAGGTGGAATTTTGATATGGAGCCAACACAGTAGATGGAGGTTTTGGGTGGTGGATTGACGATATGTATTATAAACACTCGTGAATTTATGTATAGGGATTTTTTTTTTGGGGTGCTGTTTTGTTTAACGTGGCAGGATTTGCCCTGTCACAGCCCGACTTCGGCTTCTGGTCTTTATTTAAGTCCTTGTGCTACATGGGAGTTTTAGTCCAGGGCATAAATCTCCCTTTTTTTTTTTATCCTGTACTCTGTTGAATGACGGCTGGAAAGTGAGTCACAGTGAGTAACTGATCATAGTTTCACCTTAGAAACAAGGGTCTGAAAACATAGATACAGATCAGGACTAGAAATATTCAGTCTTGAATTGTCTGTTTTCACCCTGCATACAGTCATTAGAGTCTCCGCGTTAAGATTTTTTTTTTAATCAAATTAGTCATTTCATTTTGTTGGGGACTCACATGTGATGTTTTTTTTTTTTTTTTTAATAAAAACAAGAAGCGGTGCAGTAAGGGTGATCAGCACTGATGACAGAGGAGGGTTGCACTCAATGACAAAAAGTTACTTTATAGAGAAGATGAACTGTTTCTGGTCAGCCTGGTACACCACACTTTGTAAATGTGACTGTGGAGGTGCTCCATTGAGGACTGGTTACTGCTGTTGCATCCTAATGGGAGTAGACCCTGGGTTAATTTTGAATCTATCGGAGCCTTTAACCAGTCAGCATTGGCCACCATATGACGTATGTTGTGTGAAACTCACCAAGCTTTAAACAACAGAGACTCTCCTCTAATGTGATCAGAGAGTAACGCCACGTGAGTAAATGAACAGATTTAAGATAAGATAATAAAAGTGTTCCTGCATGAGCCTCATTGTTTCCAATCAGTCAAACAACTAACACCTCATATCAGAGTCAAAGTCACAAATCCTTTCAGACGTCCGATGATTGAAGTGTTTTTTTTTGTTGTTGTTTTTTGTCACACCCTTAAAGTGCTACAACAGCAAACGTGTCACCTGTATGAAGTCGAGATAAATCAAACACTCCTCAAGTATTCAAAATGTATTCAACTCTTCTTTAAGGCTTGCTCTGCCATGCCATTAAATCCTGGCTGAGTCACTGCGCTGCGTCTTAATTAATGAGGCCACTTTGGAGATTTATTCTTGGGACCAATTACAGCATCTATGACTCTGTGGCAATATCAATCACCGTTGCTATTATGACATCATAAGTGACTAAGCAACTCTCCTGAATGACATTAAGGCATCGATGAGCAGAAATGGCTTTGTCAGAGCCGCAGAGTGTGAAGCCAGATGGATGACGAACCTCAGTAATACCTTTAAAAGTCTGTAGGAACTAATTATCAATCAGTCAGATTGGACTAAAATATTGTTTTAAATTAGTGAAAAATGCACTAAAACCTAATGATACAATAAAGTGGTCATTACTCAAGTAATTTCAAAAACCTTTCAAAGTCACAGATATCAGTTATTGTAACAATATAAAACATCAGGTTGTAGCTAAATAGTAGCTACTATTTACTGTGGGTGTTATTTTAGGGCATTGTTATATTTGGTGATAAAATAACTGGAGAATCACAAATATGGGTTCCTGTCATCTTTCTCTCACTGTATTTCTTTGAGATACAATAAAATGTTCTAAAGTGACCAAATCTACGACCACCTGGCAAATTGAAATGGACTGACAAATCCCCTCTTTACTCATCACCTTGTCTTTTAATGTCAGCGATCTTTTTGCAAGTAGATTTTTAGCAAGACTAACATGATTCAAGAGATGACAGTGGGTGGACCAACATTTTCTATTGTTCCTTTATGAGGCCAACATTTTAAATGTCATCCTCCACCTTCTTGAAGACAGCAGTGACTATATTTGGATGAGCTAGTGTGGAGAAAGAGAAGGATCTGACTGAGTGAGTGAGAACTATGCTCGCCCACTTAACGCAGAAAAACTGACTGCAGCGCTGGCGTGTCAATCAAACCAGGCACAACCCCAAACCCATTTCTCTCTCTGAGGTCTAATATCGAATTCATTATTGAATTATTTTCAGAATGGACGACCAGAACACTGATCACAGCTGATGACACCACAATGACTTGTGGAAAAAATGTATTGACTTTGTATTTCATGAGAGAAGTTGTTGCTTTTTGAATGAGAGTCTACAGGAGTCAGAGGTGTTTTTTGAGCCAGCCCCTAGTGGCCATCAGTGGTATTGCAATTTAAGGTACCTCAACAGTGACTTCACTTTTCAGACCTGGAGACAACGTCCATTTTTATATACAGTCTACGCTCCAGAAAGAATCAAAACAAGCTCAACAGTTGTCTGTCTTTTTTTTTCCAACTTCCTCCGATCAAATGGCCGATTTCTGCCATCAGTCAGATTGACTATCTGAAGGTTACATTCACAATGACTAGGAGCCTGCTGTGCGATCATTGGAGGACCCTATATGTGTGTATAGGAGCAGCGGAGTTGTCCTATTAGCTATCACCAACCAGGTTAACAGAGCTCATCTTGACAAAGTGAACTAACAGTGAAATAATGAATCGTTCAGCTGTGGGCTGATGATAAATGTCATATTGGCTGCAGAGACTGATTTATCCTGGAGAAGCTTCTCAAAATATAGAACATTATGAAAAAAAACACCGTTTTGAATCGAAACTGCAACTTCTCCATTTGGATTAAATCTCTTATCACTTCCGCCACTTCCCTCTTCATACACACATCCACTCTACTCTAAAAGTTTAGCAACATTCATTTAATGAGTAAGTGTTAAGTGAGCTCATATCACTCCACAAATTCAGCGAGGAAGCAATTCAGGAGTAAATGTTTATTTGTTGCATTTGATTTGAGGCTAAATGAACTGAAGGGAGATTACCGATGACCCGATGTGACTTCAGAGGAAGACAGTAAATATTAAAGAATCATTAATTTCCAGGCAGCTGCCGGTGGGACTGAGCAAAGATATGTTTTTGAATAATTTGAGAGGTTTTCATGCAAGAAATACATTTAGAGGTTAAAGGATGCAGCATGGTTGACTATTGCACAATTTCATTCCACATTACTCACATATTGTGACTGACTAAAAGTTCAAATGACTCATTACTGTGCTTTTCAATACAAGCCAAGACCGAGAGGGGGAGAAATTGTTAGGACTGAATCTCAAACAAGGAAATGAGGATAAAGTTGGTGGATATTGTTCTTCTCCTGTATTCACGCCGTGCTTCGTCACTTGTGTTTGCTGAAGAGGAGTTTGTGTACATACGTGTGGGGGTGTATATGCATGCATCTGTTCGTCTCCATGCTGTGTCTGTAAATACGTATGAAACTCTATACTGGAGTTCCGACAGAAGCACTATTGGTATGTTACCATAGTGATCTTGCAGTAAAAGACACATGAACCTAAGCTCCATGTTTCCATCGCAGTCAGAATAAAACCATGCAGCCGTCATATCGCACTGAGATATGGTATTTTTATACAACAGGCCTTGAAAAATCAAATGAGATGGAAATCAGGTGACAGGGGCAATTATTTTAATCAGACTAAAATTCCAAACATGTTCAAATTTCCTCTTCTCAAAAGTCACGATTTGCAGCTTTTCTTGGTTTTATATAATTATAGATTGAATATCTTTTTTTCGGTCTAACAAAAGTCATTTGACGATGTCACCTTGTGGGAGTCTTCTCTGCATCATAAAGATGATGGACAGATTAATGGACAATGAAAATAATCATTAGTTGCAGCACTATTTTTCAGCCTCACCATGTGGCTCTTTCTTATCACTTATTCTTCATCAGCTGCTTCTCTCTGCAGCTCTCAGCTCCACTTCAGATTGGCCCCAAATGTGATCAGATTTCACCTTTTGTTTCAGAGTCGATGTGTGACATTTACATCAGGCAGGTTTTTAATATGTGCAGAATACACCAGAGGCCGCTATGCAGTGATGGAAAGTAACTATTTACTCAAGTACTGTGCTTCGGTACAGTTTTGAGGTACTTGTATTTTATTCGAATATTTCCATTTAAGTAAAATATTCTACTTTCTACTTCACTACATTTGTCTAACAGTTTTTGTTATTTTTCAGATGAAGATTTGACACAGTGGATAATATAACAAGCTTTTAAAGTTGTTACATGTTGTTTAAAATTAAAACAATTGTTTCCAACCTTGTTGGTTTCTAATGATTGATTGATTGATTGATTGATTGATTCATTCATTCATTGGCAGTGTGTAGCCAGGGTCACATTTCAGTTGTTAACAGCTTCACCCAACTGTGATTCGCTGCCATTTCATACAGCATCCTCGATGATGATGGGATGGAAAAGTGTGAATGCTCCACCATAAAGCATGCAAACACTGCGATTGGCTGCACACATAGCTATGGGAGAATCAATCAAAATCGTAGTTAAAACTCAAGTTACTTTGCAAGACAAACAAAACAGCTCCCAACTGATTTTTTTTTTCTTTGAATATTTGTTGTTGCTCCTCTCATCTTTCATTCCCTCTTCTGCTTCCCCTGTTCTCTTAAAACACCGGCACTGGCCTCAGCCAAAACTAATGGTTTTTTATTCATGCTTTTAGCAGGCCAACAGAAAGTATTGGATTCCTTTAAGATGAAGCGAGAGGCACAGTTTAAAAAAACAGCATTATCCTTCCAACAACCTTCAATCAATTATATTCCCTATTAAAAAAAAAACCCACCATTAATGGGGCCTAAAGAGCTCTGGCACACACACATGCCTACATAAATTGTCACTATTCTCTTTCTCTGCAAGTCCTCCCAGGTTTTTTAATGATGGGCCAACTACTACCAGCTTAACACACAGACACACGGACACACACACACACTCTCTCACACACACACACACACACACACACACACACACACACACACACACAGACACACTTATAGAGGGCACATGTAGGCATTTTGAATGTATTCTGACATTTTGGGCTGTATTTTATCAATCTAAATGCACGATTTAAAGCACATGGTGCATTCAGGGCGTGTTCAAGTTCAATTTTTCTTGTTCAGATAACACAGATAAGATCTTGTTCTTGTGCAGATAATCTGAGATCAAAATGGTTTAAAGGAGTTATACTTAGTTTCTTATTTAATTAGAGGTGTGTGTCACATGAAATGAACTAATCAGAGCATCATCTCTCATTCCCTTTAAAAGCCAGGTGTGCTTGCGCCTCAACAGATTTACTAAGTAGTTGGAAAGAGCACTTCTCTGCAGAGGAAACAGATTGATGCCCACAATAATAATAATAATCTTTCACATTTCATCCATCCATCCATTATCTTCTGCTTATCTGGGATCGGGTCGCGTGGCAGCAGGCCAAACAAGCTGACACAGACTTCCCTCTCCACCGCAACATTTTCCAGCTCATCCTGGGGGACCCCGAGGCGTTCCCAGGCCAGCTGGGAGATATAATCTCTCCAGCGTGTTCTAGGTCTCCAGCCAGTTGGGCGTGCCCGGAAAAACCTTACGGAGGGAACTCATTTCGGCCGCTTGTAGCCGCGACCTTGTTTTTTTCGGTCACGACCCAGAGCTCGTGACCATAGGTGAGGGTTGGAACGTAGATTGCCCGGTAAACTGAGAGCTTCGCCTTCCGGTTCAGCTCCCTTTTCACCAACACGGTCCGGTGCAGCGCCTGTTTTACTGCGGCATGTCAGCCAAGACAGCCCAGCAATGTCCAGCGCTGCTCGGTTGCCACCGAGGAGCTTTTTGACTACCTCAGAGACCTCCGCCACGGAGTGCGACCTCCTCTCCAGGGGTCATGATGGTCGGGTTCAGGAGTTCCTCAAAGTGCTCCCCCGTCGGAGTCAGCAGTCCGAGTCAAGTTTTTCAGCTTGACAGGCTCCCTCACCCCCGGTGTCCACCACCGGGTTCTCGGGTTGCCACCATGACAGGCACAGATGACCTTCCGACCGCAACTCCTAGCGGCCGCGTCCACAGTAGAGGCTTTGAACATGGTCTACTCGGATTCCATGCCCCCGCCCTCCCTCGGGATGTATGAGAAGCTCTTCCGCAGGTGAGAGTTGAAGACTTCCCGGACAGGTTCCTCCGCCAGACGTTCCCAGTTTACCCTCACTACACGTTTGGGCTTGCCAGGTCTTTCCAGCTGACTCCCCCGCCATCTGATCCAACTCACCACCGGGTGGTGATCAGTTGACAGCTCTGCACCGCTCTTTACCTGAGTGTCCAAGACATGCGGCCGCAGATCAGATGATACGACTACAAAGTCGATCATTGATCTCCGGCCTATGGTGTGCTGGTACCAGGTACACTTAGGAGCCACCTTATGCTTGAACATGGTGTTCATTATGGCCAAACTGTGTCTAGCACAGAAGTCCAACCGTTCACATTTTGTTTTTAATCTTTTGCATGTTTTTGTGCTTTACTGTGTTAGACTTAGAAAATTTAGAAACCACCTAATAAATCGACGTACCAAATGAAGGCAGGAGATAGGACAGGACCGCTCGGATTCCAGATGCTGGTTTGGAAATGCAGAGTCAGCGGACGGCCACGACGGCAACTAACAGTGACGTCACCCATTTCTTTGGAAACCGCTGTTCTGAAGCCTCGGGAGCCAGAAGTGACCATGTTTGGACAAGCTGGGGAGGAGCACGCAGTGGATCTGACTCCATCTGATTGGTAAACAGAGGACACTAAGCCCCGCCCACTGATATTGGAAACCTGACTGCACCACAGGCCTGTCAATCAAACAGACAACCATACCACTTTTTGAGTCTTGATATCTAATAAGCGATGTTGTGGAGAAGGAGGACGGTTGCTTGTTAATGGGTCTGAAAGGCAGAATCACAGAATTACAATATTTTAACAGGGACTTGGGAGTGACTGGCTCAAAAAACACAGGCAGAAAAATGATAATACAAGAATATTAACGATGACATTGTAAATGAAGAGATTTTGACAAGGTGGGAAAGCAGGAAAGAGAGCAGCAGTAGGAGCACACATGAACCCACAGAGGAATAAAGGCAGAAGATGAGGGAACAGATCTTCTTGATTGAACTCACTCAAAAGCTTCACGTAAATGTCTGAATCCATGATTTTCTGTTTACTGCACAGTGCAAGTAATTAAACCCTGTCAAATATGAAGATTGATTTGTGCACGAATAAAAAAAAAGAGTATTAAAATGTATCGTTGAATAAATTGTTAACAAGTTAAATGGGATTTGAGGTGGAATCGCCCAGCTCCAGGGGACATTACATTGACTTATTACTTTTTACTAACCATAATTAATAGCTTTAACAAAAATCTAACCAAATCCTTATCTTTAAATTAAACGTGTACCCATAAATTTGTCCCCAAGAAGGCAGGTTCCCACAACGTAACTGTGTACCCACATTCATACCCATAACCATATTCATACATGTATCTGCAACATGATTCCTTCAAATAAACAAAAACGCAAACAAAGACACTTTCCAACCAAAACAGTCGCCATCTTGGCTCCGTAGATGAAGGGGGCCGGGCCACCAGCGTAAAGACTTTTCTAATTAAAGTGTCTGAGGAAGCTGCAGCTGTTCCCGAATACAAAAGTATTTATTTTCCACTGCTGCTGCTGAACAGAAGAATCAGTGTGTTTATTGAGCGTGTTAAACAGAGGACACAAAAACACGTTGACTTCTGGGTAAAATAATTAAAGCTGCAGATATTTTGGAGGGTGATGTGTTCACATGCTGAGGTTAATTTCCTGTAAGTGCAGAAGAGCAGTGAGTGATCTGAAACAACACTACTCTGTCAAAATGTATGTACTACACACGTAAGAGTCCTGACATGTAAGAACACTATTTGTTAGTGTACTATGCCATCTGGAACGCAGCACAGGAGTCGGTCAAACACCCATACTGGCTGATCAACCAAAGACAAACTCCCAATTAGAGCGGATAGTTCGAGGCTGTATGCAGGCAAAGACAGCTGTTACTGTTTTGGACCTCATTGAGCACGCTCAGCGAGACTCGCAACAACTTCACTGAATCGCAACAGCGTGAAAACTGCAGAGACAACTTGGGATGCGTGAAAAAAGAATTCTCCGCCAACACGGAGATGTCTCATCTCGTGCAGAAAAATAATCACTGTCTTGGATTGGCGCTCTGTGATATTAAAAGGAAATCGAATATGGCTCTTCTACCTGCTTCCAACTAAAGATATACATGACTGTTCATTTGTACTCACAGGTGGCTAAATGTCTCGAAACCATGTTCAGCTCTCCAGAGAGGCTCCTTGATTCTTTTCCCTCCTCTTCCATCCAACCCATCTCCTCGTTTTCTTCTCACACACTCCCTCGCTCTGTTTTCCTGACAGATGAGATCTCTCTCTCCTTCATAGTTTAGATGGATTGCAAAGTTTTCTGAGCTATAAATCTATTAATATTCACTTTGGAGACTGGAGACGATAAATCGGGCCCATAAAAGCGCCACACAGGGGACAGAGCACTGGCTCACACACACACACACACACACACACACACACACACACACACACACACACACACACAGAGACAACCGACATACGGTGTCTCACCCCCCCCCCCCCACACACACACACACACACGCACGCACGCACGCACAGAGACAACAACAGACATACAGTGTCTCACACACCCACACACACACACACACACACACACACACACACACACACACCCACACACACACACACACACACACACACACACACACACACACACACACACACACACACAAAGCAGCCAGTTCATTAACAGCCTGTGTGAATGTGTGCTGCATTTCTACGTGTGGATGTGTATCTGCAGCCTCTTCATATGATGGACTTGCAATTATAGGACGGATAAGGGTCACTGAAGCACACACACACACACACACACACACACACACACACACACTCTTAGGGTCACTTTATCCAACCATAGATATATTTTCACTCTGATTTGCAACAGATATTTCCCGCCTTTGAGTTATTAAAATGAATTGCAAAATGAATTTTTTCTTACTAATCCAATTTCCTTCTTGTGGAAGCGGACCATCAGCTTTACTGTTCAGATGGGGTTTCTTTGATGTGTCGATTCTGTATTTTTCCGTTGGCTTCTTCTTTAAAAGCCTCAGCACGTTGTAATATTTTTACCTCTTCAACGGACAAGATGAGTCTTCAGGGATGATCTCCATTGGCGTGTTAATTGTCATCCGTGTGAGTCGAGTCGGGGTTATGAGATTTACAGTAGAAAGCAGCCACTGAGAACTGATTCAGCCAGAAGAGGTATGTGTCAGATAAGGCCTGCATGTCCAAACATTTACACTACCATATTTTTTCCTGAATGATACTTTTTTTTAAATATAAAATCTATTTAACACAAAGAAAATTATCACACATTGTGGTGCAAAACTTCCATTTTTATGCAGCTATAATTTACAGATATCCCCTAAATGCCTCACCTGTATGCCGCTGGTACATGCTAGAAGTTATAGTTCAATCAGGACAGACTCTTTGGTATCTTTGGTGATCAGACCCCATTGCGATGTGTTAAAGGGAGATAGGCACCAGTGTCTAGACCCCACTTTGGGTTTAGACACTGGTGGTAATGAAATGAAATTAATTAATTTTTTTTGAAAAAAAAACATAGCAATTCCCATATAAGCAAGCTGGAAGAAAAGAACAGCACAGGAAGACTCAACAATAAACTTTGAGTAGGCCGGTGTTCCAGTGATCGGGATGACATCAGAAGAGGATTCTAATAAACTCAACCTGAGCTGAAGACTGGAGGTGGGAGGGGTGAAGGAGGGTCGCAACGGGTCGCCCAGACCTGACAGCTGACGTAAAGGAGAGAACATTTAAATAAGGAGAGATCATCAGGAGTGGAAAACGATTTATTGACGTAATGACAAGTTTGACTTATAAGTTTTGGCAGTGAGACTCTGACGATGAGAGGTCACTTTGTAGAGCGATGTCCCAAATGAATGCAGGAGATGGGACAGGAGCCCCCGGAGCCAAGACGCTGGAGGTGGTGGAGCGGAGTATACGGAGTTTGAAATGTGTGTTTAATGTTACGCCAAATGACGACGTAAGACATCTCAGGGCACTTAAGGAACCCAACAAATCCCACATGAGCAGCAGCTGGGAGGAAAAAAAAACTCCCTTTTAAAGGAAGTAAATGCACACGGAGAAGCCACAAGTTACAGCAGCACAAATACCTCAGACAGGTGCGTAGCCAAAACTTTGTTTCAAAAAAAGCAACAGGACGCGTTTTCATTTAAGATTTACCAAAATGATCGAAATACTGGCAGTCATGAGATTTACTTCTATGTCAACGTTGTAAAAGTTATGTGTTTTACAACAAATACATGTCAGTGTGGATGAACTCTAGGTTTTTAAATTTTGCACTAAATAACAAGGCATGTTTTGATACGAAATTATATTGAATCACTATCATAAAACTATCACATTTCGGTGCTCAGCCGGCTGACAATCAACCAGGGAACAGCATCTGGATTCACGTGCACAGCTGCGCAGGCCTGAATGAAGCATGTTACTGCAACAGTAGTGGGGAACATTTTCCATTTCAGATATGTTCAGTAAACCACCTCTATGCTGCTAAATGTTAATAACTCCTGATGACAGTGGAAACCCGCCCACGGGCTTAGTTTGCTGTAAATACATAAACTTGTGTGTGTGCTACAGGAGTTCATTAGCTCCCCGCAAGGCAATCATGACTAACATGCACTTAGACTCACTTTGATTAATTTGCGTGAGTTTTATGTTTTTCAAGATTGAAAAAAATTGGAGATAAGATATTGAAAGTCTTAACACTGTTCTTTGTTTCAGCTCTGGTAGTTATGAGCTATATGCTGCTACGCTGTGTTTGAATCGCTGTTTTGCTGTTTTATTGTGGATTCTGTATATTATGTTGTGTACGCTATGTTTTAATGTTTGGGATTTTGTACAGCTGCAGTCTTGGCCAGGTCTCCCTTGTAAGAGATTTTAATCTCAATGGGACTTCCTGGAAAAGATGAAGGTCAAATAAGATCAAATAAAACACAGTGACAGTGATAAGCATCAGTAACATAGTAGTAATATTGGTCATCTTTAAAAGTAAATAATTAAATCTCATAATGGCATAACAGGTCAAGCTGACTACGAATGATATATGTCTCCAACAAGGAACAGAAAAAGGTAATGGGACACGTGGTTAAAAGAAGCTCGCTACAACTACAAAAGTTACAAATGTCTGTAGACATAGTAAACTATTTTTGGATCTTCTGTCTTTTTCTTCACCCTTCTTAAAAGGGGATTTCCACCATTGTAACATACAAACAGTTGAATTTTGTCTTGTGAAAGAGCTTTCTATGGTCTGAGGTACAAACAGATATTCACCTGGAAATGAGGATCTTCTAAAAGATACTGTTGGTTGTATGATGGGAGATGCAGCATCTGGTGCGTCTGGAACTTAAACCCCCGATTGTGAAATAAAAGTCGGAATATCTGAATCTCTGCTGCTTCACTTTGAACTGTTCCTTTTTATAATATGCATTTGTTCCCAACTTCCCCACATTTGGTGTGATTTGATGAAAATCAGTGAACAACAAATCTCCTGCTTGACGTGAGAGCCTGAGGAGGACGTGGGTCGCTTGCTGTGCTGCTGAAACAAATCAATAGTGCAATCACACGCGCTGTTGTTGCGGTGTAATAATTTCTTTATTAGGCTGCAGTGAGGCCGTTTAGTTCTTTTTTTCTGGGTGACGCCTGCTCTGAATCAGCTGATGCACCGATGCATGAGGTCAAACGTTTACCACACCGAGCAAATATACACAAATCTGAAGCTCACATACAGCAGTGCCTGGCTGATCCTGTCAATTATGTATGTTTGTAGGTATTATCAGATCTGAGACTTAATATGAAGTTAAATAATTGATGGGAAACTCTGAGTTTTATGTTTGACTCTCCCTTTTATTTTGTCTGTATCTGTGTGCATGTGTTTGTCTGTGTGCGTGTGCGTGTGTGTGTGTGTGTGTGTGTGTGTGTGTGTGTGTGTGTGTGTGTGTGTGTGTGTGTGTGTGTGTGTGTGTGTGTGTGTGTGTGTGTGTGTCTGTGTGTGTGTGTGTGTGTGTGTGACACAGACTGAGTGATTTGGGCTGTTGTGTTCCTGAGAGAAGAACTTTGTGCTTATCTGAAACACCACATGGCCTTCTCTCCCCCCCTCACTCACAGTTGAAGCTGCCATGACCAGGGGGGGGGAAACACCGAGAATAAACAGTGCTGGATGATAATCCGTTTTCCTTTTCTTATCATTTATCTTATATTAGTGTTATATACTACTGGATATATAAAAGACACAATATAAAGATGCCCCTGATACCAATATGGAAGTGAATACAAGTCTTATTTTCTGTATTTATTTTGCTTTCTAAAGTGGACTTTGAAATAATGTGCAGATTATTAGTTCACTTCTGCTGAAATAAAGTGAGTTCAAGTGACAGAAAGTGTGCAGAATTGTTTTGGTTTTATTTTGAAATTCCTTCCACTCGACTCTCCATTAAACACTCACTCTAAAATGCAAATAAATCAATAATAATAAGTCAAAATAATGTGGTTTCATCACAGAAAGAAAGTCCTGAATCCTGATTTGAAAGTTTTAAGAATCTCTGTTGATAAAAGCACAACTACAGTAGCATTGATTTTGTGTCATTTGTGGTCGAACGAACTTTGTCTTTTAGCTGTAACTTGTCTTGTCACATCACTACATCAGCAGAAAAACATAATACAATTTAGAAAACATGACACAGAAGTAAAATGAAAGTGTAAAACAAGAGAAAACAGCAGCAAAGCAGACAGAAGCGGTTGAGCAGGTAAAAACTGAAAAAGGTTTCTCAGCACAAATAAGGCAAGAAAGTGCCCAAAAAAACAAAGTGGATCACTCGCTCGCAAATAAATGAAAAGGTCAGAAGTAAGAAAAGTAATAGAATTCAGGGGAAAAAGGTCAAAATTATTCAGATGGCAAAGAAAAGAAAGAAAAGAAGGGTAACCAAGTGTCACACTATGAAGTGGCGATGTGTGTTTGTGTGTGTGTTTGTGTCAGTATGTTTCCTCCTTTAATGAGACGGCGACTGGCAGTGGAATAAGGAGGGAACCGAGGTCGAATCCTCCACCGAGCCGTCCTTATTAGAGAGAGAGATTTAGAGGGGAGACTGAGAGTAGGAGGAAGGAAGGGAAGCTGGGAGGATGGGGGAGAAAGATCGACACGGAGAAGGAGGGAAAAAGAGGTACTGAAGCAGAGAGGTAGCCGCTGTCACAAATGTTCAGCTCTTCTGCTGGAAACAGTTTCAGTCAGTGAACATAAATGTTCTTATTTTGCTCTGTTGGGAACTGAAATTTATTTCAACGTATTGTAAAATGAATATTTCTGCCTATTGCTTGGAAATGTAAGAGCTTTTCTTCCTGTTAAAAGGGAGTTTTTCCTTCCAGCTGTCGGAGGTTTTCTTCCTGTTAAAAGGGAGCTTTTCTTCACGTTTAAAGGGATTTTTAAGAAAAAAAAACATTTGAAATGTGCATATTGTTCTCCACCACCTCCAGCATCTAGGATCTGGCGGATCTCCTACATCCAATTGGGACATTGCTCTATGGAGCGGCGTCTCACCATTGGAGTCTAATTATCAAAATGTATTACTCAAACAGCCATTTCTTCAAGAAATTGTTATTCACGACAAATGATCTCTCCTTTATTGAAATGCCAATTGATATTGCCAAATCTGGAAATAATCAAGTAATCTAGAAATAATCGAGTAATCTAGAAATAATCAAGTAATCAGTAAACATTAGCTTCATCTTCTGTAATCAGTTGCCTGAGGACTCAGACACAGGTCACAGCATTTGTTCTGTTTCACAATAAATTCTTGATTTTCCGTCCATCCGTCCGTTCTTCCGTCCATCTATTTTCTACTGCTTTTCTGGTTTTAGTTTGCGGTGTCAGCAGGTTGAGCGGGTTAGTCCTGACATTCCTCTCCCCAGCTCCTCCTGAGGAAATCCTGAGTCTCTCCATGACCAGATGAGATATATAATCCCTCCAGTGTGTTCTGGGTCTACCCTGAACCCTGAGCACCAATGGAAGCGCTCCAGAAGGCATCCCAATCACACGCACAAGCCACTTTAACTGGATCCTTTTGACACGGAGGAGCAGCAGCCCTGAACCCTGTCTCTGAGGCTGAGCTCATTTCAGCCACTTGTATCTGAAATCTCATTATTTTGGACACTACCCAAAGTTCATGACCATAGCTAAAGGTCGCAACAAAGAACATCTGGTAAATCAAAAGTTTTGAATACCACAAATGCATTAATAAGGATATTTCCAAAAGGGGAGTGAATACTTTCATTAATATTCGATGAAGAACTGTGAGAAACCATAACAACAACAAAAAAAAAACGACATGAAATATTGACCGTGGCAGGAAACACATCCCTCCTCTTTTTTTTTCTTTTTCTTTTTTTTTTAACATTTTCTGGATATATTTTCCCATATAATTTACCAGAGAGGGATGAAGATGGAAGAAGAAGACAGGAAGAGGGGGCAGGAGAGGGGGGCTATAAAATGGAGATCACTTTCATCACAAAAAAAAAACAAGACTTACAACCTCGTAAAGATGTGCCACATTAAATTGTGCTCATTCAGTCCCTCCTCACTCTGTCAAAGCGATCCTCTCCCTCCGGTCCCTCCTTCTTTCACCTTTCCACCTCTCACATATTGTCTTCTCATCCAAACTTTACTGTCATAGTTTTTTTTTTTGTACATTCTCTCCTGGTGTTACAGCACATTAAAAACCTTCAGGCTTTTTCAACACCTCTCCACTCCTTCAGCTCATTCCCTCGGTTTCTTTCAACTCTCCATCAGTCCTGGGTCTTTTCTTTCTTCCTCTGTCTCTCTCCTCCTCCTCATCATTCAGCTCTATCTCTGTCATTTTTCATCCGCCCTCTCTCTTTCTCTCCTCTCGCTGGTGTTTTTTATTAGAGGAGAGGATATGAGTTGGTGGGGTGGGGGGAGGAGGGAGGGGGGGTGATTCCTTGATTGCTCCAGCATATGTGAGTGGCCTATAAATCTATCGTCGCACGTCTCTCTCTGCACACACAAACACTGACACACTGTAGGATTTCAGCGGTCCCTCAGTAACCACATATATATAGAGGGGGGGAGAGCGAAGGGTGGGAAAAGAAAAGGGAGATGTGAATGTGGTAGTTGAAGGCTCCGATGACAAGAGAGTGTGTGTGTTTAACCGCACTCCCCCGCTCCCACCACCACCCAACACACACACACACACACACACACACACACACACACACACACACACACACACACACACACACACACACACACACACACACACACACACAACTCACTGGTGAGCTCTGGAAAGACGCTTGGTTTTCACAATAAAGACGAGGACTCGCGCTGGCCAATCAAAACTGGATGTGTGTGGGACACAGGTGACATGAGGGGTACAAAATCCAGCGCGCGCACACACACACACACACACACACACACACACACACACACACACTCACACACAATCTCAAATGAGACATTTGGAAGCCGGTAATTTCAACAAGATGACTTTCATATCTTCGGATGCTTTGCTGTGATTTATCTGTCAGTGAGACAATCTGCAAGACACACAGCTGTTCCCGCGGAAAATAAACTTGTTTCAAAATGACAAACCATCCCCATCTCCACATGCCATTTTTTTTTTCTTCTTTTAAAGTCCTAAATACGTAAATCTGTTTGAAATGCTAAAAGATATCCAGTAGCTGTTTTATGCACTGAGTGATGTTTGCTTCATCGCCTCCAGCATCTAATAAAAACACGTACCATTTAGAGAACCTAGTTTGCAGAAAAATCTTGTTTGAAGAAAGTTGTGTGTTAAACAGGCCGAAGAATTGTTTTTTTTTTCTTTTTTTAATATAAGCTATGTATGTATGTTTCCAGGGCATACATTTTCCTTTTGATGCTAGATTCGCAGACTCATCACCGTCATCCTGCTGTCAAACTACACCGCACTTTGTAGG